>NC_090276.1:6197500-6350000 GCF_040414725.1 Anabrus simplex | reverse complement strand
TTATAATTATTATTATTATTATTATTATTATTATTATTATTATTATTATTATTATTATTATTATTATTATTATTATTATTATTATTATTATTATTTTAATAAAAGGAAGTGTTTGTGTTCGCGATGCCCAGCCAAATCTACGGCACGCAGAGATCTGAAATTTCGAACATAGGTAGATACAAGGGGATCAGAATGCACCTCTTAGCCGGATTTTTCATTTTCGCTTTCGTTGGTGAGTTATGAACGAAAAACCGTCGGGAAACGCGTGTTGGGATATGACAATACAACCTGCTGTCACCAAGATTAATGCGTAGATTCACTGTCGCTAGGCAACGTACATAGGATAGGTAGAGCACACAAGTCAAGGAGCCATTTTAAGTCCATGCTGTAGGAAGCCGCAGACACGAAGAGCCACCACATTCAGTCCGTAATATGCGGAAGTGTTTGTCTCTGTAAGTGTGCGATGCCCAGCCAAATCTACGGGACATAGAGATCTGAAATTTTTAACATACGTGGGCACAGGATTTCACCGATCACTCATGGCTTCGTCAAAGAGCGATTCTTGCTTCAAGAAGTGAAGCTGCCAGCGACAACGCGGTTGAATTAATAAACGCGGGCGAAGCCACGGGCACATGTTAATAATAATAATAATAATAATAATAATAATAATAATAATAATGCCTGCCTTTGCTGGCAGGACGTAGTGTTTACAATGCACTATGTCTTCTGGTATGGGCTAGAGCAATATTGTTACTTTTATTGATCTGTCTCAGCTTTATCCTTGGCTTTGACAAGATGAAAGTGACCGAGGTATCAGTGATGCTAGTCATGCCATTCCTTATGCAGCCAGTCCCTGCTATGAATGGTGTGAAAATGTTGCTCATAGGGTCAGTTGGTGCATGCATTTCAGTGGGCTTGGCAGATTGATATGTAATAGCAACTTCTGGCTCGGTGAGGAAAGCAACGGGAAACTACCTCACCCCTCATTTCCCTAGTACGCCTCTTCAGCGATGCCTAGGCCATTTATGACAGCTGATGGCGGAGCTGTTGAGGATCCAACCAGCCTTCGGGCTGAAGACTAAACATACATACAATAATAATGCCTGATGACAGACTTGCCAAGAAAATCTTTAAACACTTCAATAAGCACAATAGGAAATTAGAAATTATGAAAAATGGTTTGTTAACACGAAGAAGGATTTGCAAGAAATGAACATCACACATCAAGACATCCACAATAGAACCACCTTCAGAAACAAGTTACGCACATTTAAGGGTTTCCTAGAGCCAGAAACAGCGACCAAGAAGAAACAACAATGGACGGCTGAAAGGAAAGAAGCAGCAAGCACGAGGATGAAGCAGTACTGGCGCCAAAGAAAATTTAAATCATGAGGAGTTATTTACGTGGCCCACAGCTGGCCAAAATCGACATAATAATAATAATAATAATAATAATAATAATAATAATAATAATAATAATAATAATAATAATAATAATTGTACCGGGCGGTACACCTCCACACCGCTAATTTAAAATGTGCGCCTGTTGAAACTCCTCTGCTGGAGGAAGTCTGAACTTTATCTACGCTATTAATTCTTTACCTTCTCAGAAGATGTCACCACGTGGAAAATTTTGAGTTTTTGAACTGTGTCATTTTTGATGTGTTTTTGTTTCGCTTGAAGCAAGAAGTGTGAACTTTCTCTTCTAGAGGACACTACTGAAGATCAACAATAGTGCACCCTAGTGCGGAGTCAAAGAACTATTTTGTTGGAGAAATTTTTATTTCAAAAGTTTGTTTCTTGTTAAATTTCTTTCTGTTATGGTTTAAGTTGGCTGTATACCCCTCTTTTTCCCCTTGTTTTAGATTTATCCAATCCCGAATTTCTTTTAGTAATTTCCGACCAATCCGATGTATCTTCCCCCAACTTGGATATGTTTCTGTACCCTAGCCAATAAAGTAATTGTGGGCGGGTGTTTTCATTCCCCTAACGCCTAGAACCTTCCGCGAGAGGATATAAACTGCTGATTTTTGGGTCTCTGCGCCACTTCTGTTCCATCTTTCAGTGTGTAAAGTACATAGCAGGGGGCGGGAAGCGCCTCTTTCCTCGGCAGCGGTCAACAACAAGGTAATGGCCGATTAATTACTTCTTTCTTTGCTAGCTCAGCAGTTTAACTCTCGGGGCGGGTTCGAAGCGTTCAACCATGTAACCTTTTCCTAAAATGTAACTACTCTTTTCATATATTCTCTTTTAAAGCTTCATACTGGGATAGAGAGTGCTAAACCCTCTCGAGCTCCCACTCATATTGTTGTGAGGTGAACTTAGTTTTCTCAACCTATTCTTCGTTAACGTAAAACAAATTGTTCTCTTCTTAAGTCACCTCTTTAGTATGGGATTAGCCCTTGTATTAACGGCCTAGTGCCAAGTAGGTCTTAATCAAAGTGTATTAGGAGTGCAAGTTTGCCTCCTCTCAAATTGTTATTTTAGAGGTCATTTAATTAACCTTCCTTTCATTTAATAGACCTCAGTAGATTGGGTATTTTACCCCTGTGTTTACGTCCGTTGAGGACAACTTGAAGGTGGAGTTTGGTGTGGCCTGGGAGAGGCTTAAATTTGAGAGCGAGTGGCTCTTTTGAAAACTGAGTGTTGTATGCCTCGAGGAGGCTTTACTGTGCAATTTGGAGCAAGTGCTCCAGGGTTCGATTGGGGTCTTCTGCCCCGTTGTTGAAATTTGTATATCGTAAAGTTGGGCTAGTTGCTCAAGAATTGTGTTTTCAGGGCGCGAAGCCCAAATCCTGTAAATATTGTAACTACCCTTTTGAACTTGCTACTTTGTACCTGCCATGCTTGTTATTTCTTTGTTTCAAAAAGAAAATATAACCTTGTTAAATTTTAAATTAATTTTACTATAGTAGCTTGAGACCTGTTCACCACCCCGCACCTTCTTTCACGCATAACTACCACAAAAAATCGGTAACAATAATAATAATAATAATACCAGGCTAAACTGAGATACTACTGCATAGTAGTTAGACTGGCATGTCTTTAAGCTGCAGAAACACTAGCAAAAACGGAAGATATGTCGATTTAAAAAAAAAAAAAACGAAAGGAAGTTCGTCAGAAAGATTTTGGGTCTGGAAAAGTGTCCGAGGGTTTTGTCGTCCACCTGAGGTTAACCCTTACCCCTCGAATTAAAGTTCTCTGTGTTATCTCTACTACTCGTATTTTAAATGTACATTTTTACCTTATTTGACCTGTATTATTCTTTCACGATTTTGGAGACAGCACTTGCTTTTAAATGATGTAGTTAGGCTATACACGTTTACAGCAAGCTATACTGGAGCAAATAAAAGCAATATGTGGAATTTAAGACGAATTATTTTGCATTTTTATTATTATTATTATTACCGTTATCGCATACCGATTGGTTTCGTTAATAATTTAGTGTACAAATTATCGCTAAAAAGCTATTGAAAACCTCTATTCAGCCTCCGGTTTCATACCTCGCGGTAGTTTTCAGGCTGAAACCACTGTAGACGGCGATTTCTTGAAATCTGGATCTCTTGATTTATAATTGTGCCAGCCGTGAGCATCAGGTACATGTTGGGTTACGGTACACAAACCGACCATCGTCAGTTCACTTTTAGGCATCGTGAAATGCTATTAGATATATTAATTAGGAGCAGAAGTGCGAAAATACTGTGGTTTTGTGTGTTCCCTGACATATACAACATATATATGACTAGAAGAGCACATGGCGACCATGTTTGTTTACTATCGCTCGAGCTTCGGTGTGCGTGAGTGGACAGCTGACGGCTACACTGCCATCTAAATAATAGATTTTTGACTGACTGTCAAATAGTATCTGGATTCTACAGAATTCCACGCTGAACCAAAAGATGGCAGTACAGTATATCACCGTGTATTTTGTCGGCTAAGAGACGGCAGACGAGCGGTGGGCGATACAATGTCATGTCGGGTCTCGCCCGACATGCGACCGCAACGGGAATATCGTAATGTCGGGCCTCACCCGACAGACGAGTGGTAAAGGTTAAAGAAGGAACTGTATGCGAGAGTCGAAAAGTTCACCACCGTTATGAAAATGCGAAGGTCATCTGAAGAGAATGAACCCGGGGAGATTAACGCACAAATTGCTCGTGTTCGAGGAGAAATGGAAATCTCATCCCTGATGTCTGAAGGACGTGCACGAGGCAGCCGGCACAGTTCCTATCCTCGCCGCTAGATGGGGGCTTCATTCATTGCATTCCTGACTCGGTCGAACGAAGTTTTTTTCATTCCTGTCCGTTATCACGGCAGCTAAACTAGTAGCTCTTAGGCCTTTGATTTGCATTGCATTTTGGTTTGGTTTTCGTAGATGGGTATGTTTGTACGTACGTAATTGTATTTTATTGGTTTTTGGCGCAGAGGTCGCCGGACCCCGAGGGGGCATTGGCATTAGTCTTTTAATTCGTTTCTTGACGTAAATTTGCATATTTGGCATTCTTGGTATTGTAATAATAATAATAACAACATTGAATTTACATTGGAACATTAACAGAATATTTACATGGTTGTCAAAATATTATATCATTATACATTTTAGACATATAATTTTCTTTAATTTTTAGGCTTTTGTCTGACTTGAGCCTGTGTCCTTGATGGCTGGAAACAGACCGTGGCTTTCCATTTGTTCAATATGTGTAGAAATCTATGGCATGCCTCGTATAATCGTGTTAGAGGCGTATTACTGTGAATTTATCATGATCTTGAGCAACGGGCGGCTCTTCCTATCTTTAAATAGTTTATCAGAACTTCATGAAAGTATCATTGCCAAGTTCGCCCGCTGGAAGAGAAAGGGAATTGCCTCTCAGAACATAGGGCCGTATTCAGAGACACCACTTCAACTTAACTTCATCTTAACTTAGTGAAGTAAAAAGCTAGGCCACTCGAAGTAAAGTTCCGAATTTGTATTCAGAGACAAAACTTAACTTCAACTCGACTAAGTTAGATCTGAGTTAAAAGCTAGTGACCTGGGTGTCTGACGTCATTATGTTAACGTCATATTTCGTGCGCACAGCTGTTCCGCGCATAAACAGACGGCATTCTTCGCTTAGAAGTGTTTACGTTATTGTGCTTTGCTTTTTGTAAGTACTGGTACCGTCCTTAGAAAGTGATTGAAATGGAAGAAAGTAAAAAAAGATTGTACTTTACAGCAGATGAGAAAGTTTACATAAAGGAACTGGCATTCAAATATAGGGACATCATTGAAAATAATAAATCGGACGTAGTGTCGGTTTCAATGAAAGAGAAGAAATGGCAGGAAATCACTGATGAGTTCAATATGAATTCCCAACATACAAAGGTAAGTGCATTTTCTAAACCATTTAATTGTAAATGTAATATCATGGACTGTGCCTAAAATATTACAAAGGTAGGCCTAGGTAATCGCGGATATTAACTGAGGTGAGGTTATGTACGTACTACTTATTAAATAAGCAAATGCGACCGTATGTAAACTTCACTATTCCCGGAATGTGATAGGTAGGCTACTTCTAAATTGGGTAAGAGGACTTGTACTTGAAATAATAAACAATGTCTTAAAATTTACGTGCCGGTATGCTTTACTGTTAAAGTTTGGAACCTACAAAGTTGTAATTAACATGATAATTTTACTATACTTAACACTACATGAAATTTTCAAAACTTTTGCTCCTCCAAAATTTACTTAGGTATATACAGCTAAAATATTCATATTGAACCTGGTTTTTTGAGTTGCTAATCTTCCTTTCTTCTCTGCTGAGCTCTCTTCTCCTGATTCTAACTTCCTATGCTGTCTTCTGGATTGCCTTTTCTGATTTCCCTTCTGTGGTCAACTGCAATCAAAGGATTTTTCATAATTTTCCCCACAAACTACTACTGGTAGCACTTTCAGTCTTGAATCAGTTCTTCCATTAAAACATATAACAGCATCAAGTACACATGTTCAATGTTTCTACACCCACTATGACAGTTTTGGGTACCATACTAGTATCTATCTGTTGCCACATGTAACTATTGACATTCTCGTTCAGGTTCTCTGTTCTTTCATCTAACAAATTATCACTGAAATCGCTGTATATTGGATTCATAGGTTCTACTTCATCATTGGAAGGGATTGTTTATGTTAGTATTTCTTCACTTCTTCTGCCATTGCCTTTGGATTCCAACACCATGAATTGATGCCAGGTGGACAGAGCTGGTGAACCAGATGGTCATCAGTGGATCCTTTATTAAAGAAACTGTTTTCCTCACCTACCTTCAAGGTTGTCAGTTTCTTCTCATAACCAAACCATACTACTACTAATACTACTACTACTACTACTACTCTTTCTTCATTGGTTATTTGCCCACAACCTCCTAATTGCCTTAATATCTGAAAGTTTCTGCCCCTTAAGGTCTCCCTTTAGTTTTCTCAAGCATGTGCCAATTACATTTGCATGTGTCCAGCATACATTCCTTTTCAATCTTGATATCACTGTAAAGATAAGAATCACAAGCTTTCTGAAAACTAAACTTTAGGAGTCCCCACCACCTAACTACTCAGTGTACTTTACTTGCACTTTTTTTATGGCCGGTGAAATATTCTCACCATCCACTCCAGTGATACCTGGAAAATTTTGGGTACACCTGTGGTCATTATTAACAGAGTTGTAATAATGGCAGTACTTTGTCAAGCACTCAACATATAGCTTCCCATTTTCTAATGATGTGGCAGTCAGAACACTATTTAGTACACATGTATTTCCTTAATTTAACTAGACTGTTTCCTAAACAGCAATTTTTTTTAGTCATTTCATCAAACTCTGTAATAAAACGTTGTACTGGTACATATAAAATGTAGGTGGCAGCAACAAGTTGATAAGGGCACGATACACCTCATAGCATAATCTAACCTGATATTAGTGTTATAAAGCGTACTATTTGTCAAGTTTGAAGTACTCCCACTCATATTGATTTCATAAATATCACAAAAATTGATGCCACAGCCTTCCTTCCTTTGGCATAGGCCTACTTCCAATAATGTTTGCACAACATGCTCTGATCTATAAGATTAGCCAAGGCAGAAAGTTCCACAATGACACAGCCTGAAACATTCACTGTATTATCCTCTCGATCACCTGTTTCCATAGTTTTACACCAAGCAAATTGTAAATTTATTGAAATGTTGAGAGTAATAACAGAATTGCATGAGATGTTTTAGAGTTGTGAGCTCTTTCATGTTCAGGTCTACACATCCAAAATGAGGTCAGTCAAATATTATAGTAGAAACAAATACATCAGAAAACAATTAAAATACTTCTACAAATTATCATGCTTATTTTCATAAATTATCAGTAAAAGGTTCCTAATGTAGAGAACTGGTATGATTGGGCCTACCAGTATTCAAACAATGAATTAGGCTGTAAGTCATTAAAGAAACTGCATAATCAACATGCTGCAAGGCAACTTTATTCTAATATAAAAATAAATAATATTCTCATTCTACTAATAAACTTTAATATAGGCCTACTACATTGTATACATTTACAAAATTGTACATAGAATCAGACAAGAAATGTTACATTATAATTAAATACAGTACCTAGTAAAGTACTTAAGTCACCCTGATTGGTGTTTTATCTTAACTGTTCTAATATCAAGTGTCATGTGACCATACATTACTACGTATAGTAAAATTTTCTATTTTAATCTGTTATCACAGAATTTAGCAGAAAGACAATTTAATTTTTTGTTCTCAGACTGCAAAATGAAAGTGAAGAAATGTACTTAACTGAGAATGAACAACAATGATGAAAACTGCAATGATATTAATCTCAGTATTTTCATGTAGGCCCTACTCAGAGGAAACAGATAATTATGTATTTATAAATTTAAATTAAGCTGGTGTCAGAGCAACAATCCAGTAAAACTGTGCCACGTAGGTAGAAAAATAAACTAAATTTACAAAAACTCTTAGCTAGTAATTTTCAATTGACTTATGTATTACTGAATTAAATACTAGTACTGTATTATGTGTAGTCAAGTACCAGTTTGAGGTGAGAGGTTTAATTTACTATTCATAATTGTATAATGATCCACCTATGATATAAAATTAATGCTTCATAAATCTTGAATTGCTTTTCTTCCATAGGACAGCACAGCAAGTTAGGAAATGCTGGGAAAATATGAAAACAAAAAGAAAACAAGAACTGGCCCAGGAAAAGAGGCAGAGGATGTCTACTGGTGGGGGCCCATTTCCAGGATCCAGCTCAAATGATGATCCAATAATGGATGCCATCGACTCAGTCGACATTGAAATCATAGATACCATTGACAGTGACACACTGGCATTAGTTGCTCATAAAAGTAATAATGAATCGTACGTTATGCTGAGCGATGGTAGTCTGGGAAGGAATAGTGAAGAATTAAAGGAGCATGTAGAGAAGGAAAAAGAGAATTCTGCACCTATTAGTAAGTTGATTTAAATTTCCACTTCTCATATTATGTCAATAATTGAAATATTTATGATAATGATTATGTTTCCTTCTTTGCAGGAGATCACGACAAGAGATGAAAGAAAATCTGCTGTTGCAAGGGAGTCTGAAAAGAGACTTGCAAGATGTGACCTAATGTTGCTGCAAGAAAAAGAACTGCATGCTTTGAAAATGAAGGCAGCTGAGATGTCTTGCCAAATGATAGCTCTTGAAATGGAGCATATGAAAGAAAAGCATGAACTAGAAATAATAATTTTGAAAAAGAAATTGTCTGAATAATGTTAACCATCATCATCTTCATCTTCCTTTCATGTTTGTGATCCTGTTAAGTCTATTTCCAATAATGATACAAAATTTTCCCAGCTTTATCTATGTTTTAGTTTTACTTTACTTTCTCCTACTACTATGTTATAACTGTAATTCAATTTTTCTTCTATTTTACCGAAAAATGTTATGCAATTTAATAATTTAATTAAAATGGCGTTGTATAAATGCAGCTCTGATTGCTTGCCCTCTGGGTCTGTCTTCTGAGGCCATAACAGGTACAACTCTGTCTGGAATGTCAAAATTATTGCACACATCATTTTCATAAGTTATACCAATATTGTGAAGCACAGCACAAGCAGCTTTTACACGAGTTGTTGTTCTCAGATTGGTATTCAGTTTTTTTGAAAGGCAAGAGAATTTTCTTTTCCATACACCAAATAAACGTTCCACAATATTTCTGGTCCTTATATGGGCACGGTTGTACTTGTTTTCAGCCTCATTTTGTGTGTGAGGTACTGGTGTAAAAAGATATTGTTTCTGGGCATAACCACTGTCACCCAAAAGAATTCCACTTAACCTCCTTTCCTGGAATGCAGTCATGAGAGCACTGTTTTCGAAAATCCTGTTGTCCTGTGCTGATCCAGGCCAACGAATTACAATATTCAATATTTCCATTTTTGGACCACACACAACTTGTACATTTAAAGACATCCAACCTTTCCGATTCCTATAAACTTCAGCAGTAGGACCACCTGGACTCCTAACAGGAATGTGTGTGCAGTCAATACACCCCATAACATCGGGAAAACCAGCTATTTCATAAAATACCCTTTTGTTGTGGTTAATAGCTTCCTGGGTTGATAGAAATTTTACTTGTATTCCCAGATGTCTGGCTAAGCATTCTGATACCTCAGCAATAATTCTACTGACAGAGGGCTGGCTAATACATCGGAGATCTCCACATACGATCTGAAATAATAAAAATAATGCTGTGTCTTAACTGTTACTTACAAAATTGGCAGAGAGTACCTATGTATTCATATTTTTTTAAATTGAGTTTTTAGCTTATATCAGTTATTTTATATCAACCATTAGTAACCTATTAAATAGCACAATAGATGTAATTGGTCTCAGAGCAAGGAATTACACTGGGGAGTGTCGGTGGTGGTGATTATTGTTTTTTTTTGCTAGTTGCTTTACGTCGCACCAACACAGATAGGTCTTATGGTGACGATGGGACAGGGAAGGGCTGGGAGTGGGAAGGAAGTGGCCGTGGCCTTAATTAAGGTACAGCCCCAGCATTTGCCTGGTGTGAAAATGGGAAACCACGGAAAACCATCATCAGGGCTGCCGACAGTGGGGTTCGAACCTACTATCTCCCGAATACTGGATACTGGCCGCACTTAAGCGACTACAGCTATCGAGCTCGGTGTGATTATTGTTTAAGAAGAAGTACAATTAGGCAATCGTCCTATATTAACATTAATCAGAGGGGAAAATGGAAGGGATACAACACTTCGAAAAATGAAGAAATCGACCGAAAAAAGACAAGGGCCACGAAAGGCGTGAAAATCAAAGATTCTCTTGGCCTCGCATACCCAACACCGTCGGGATCATGAAAGAACGAGAGTTGACCAAGGGAGGTCGGATAGAATGGAGAAGAGTGAGGAGCGTGGCACAAGTAAGCGGAATCCATGTCAGTACCCACCTAAAGGTCCCGTGGTCGCCAATCGACGCTCCCAAGAGCCCTGGGGTCCCCTTTAGTTACCTCTTACGACAGGCAGGGGATACCGTATGTGCAATTCTACCACCCACAGCGAGGTATACGTTGTCGCTATGTACATTATGGAATGTGCGAGTAAAACTAAAGTAGGATTGAGAGGTTATGGTTGCCTATGTGTACTTCAAAACGTCTGCAGTAATAATAATTAGGGACCAAATACAAGAAAAATCTTAATTGCTCTTCAACAATAATCACCACCACCATCAACTTACTTATTGATATTAGTAGTAATAGTGTTACTTGCCTGCATACTGCCAGTTGCATAAAATCTTAGAGCAGTCAATAATTTGATGGGTACTGGCAATGGCAGTCCTCTGCTGTTACGATATCCAACATGTTCAGGCATCACCAGCGGCATTATAATGTTATGTACACATTCCTTAGAGAATCTATATCGTATTTTGAATTCACGGTCTGTGAGAGTATCGAAGGGATTTTCACCATTTCTCACATATATCCGTGGTACCAGCTAATTATCTTCGTTCACGTAATCCATAAATTCTTGGAAATCATCGTCTTCGAAATCCATTTCAATCCTAATCGTACTGAACAGATGTTATTTAGGCAAGCTGTAGCAAGAAAGTGAGGTGTAAGGTTGGTCTCCAGCTGTCTTGAATCTCACTAACTTTTGGCTAGGTTAACACTTAATTGTAAGTTAAGTTTGATCTCTGAATACAAACTCAGGCTTTCCTACACGTGAAAGTAAGATGTAAGTGAAAGTTAAGTTGAAGTGATGTCTCTGAATACGGCCCATAGTTTCAGTGAGAAGCGCATGAAGCAGAAGAGACGAGTTGCGGCCTACGCTCCTCACCTGTTCTCTGACGTAACACTCGCGCCACTTCAACTACTACTTGCTCTAACAGCCCTTGGGGGCGTTCTCACTGCTGTCTGCACTTCATGCCACACTACTCCACTGGGTCAATCGCCAAGCAGCCTTCACCTTACTCCAGAAAGGAATGTGGCAGGGTTAAATTATACTTTTCTGTTCAATGTTTGTGTATAAAGAAGCGATAAAAGAAACGAAGGAGGAATTTGGATAATAAAGCGCAGTTCAGGGACAGGAAATTAAAAACAAAGCTCGTGGTTTCCCATTTTCACCTGTACCTTAATCAAGATCACGGCCGCTTCCTTCCCACTCCTAGCTCTTTCCTATCCCATCGTCGCCATAAGACCTGTGTCGATGCGACGTAAAGCAACTTGTATAAAATCTAATATATAAAAATGAACATGCATTTATTTGTTCGTTTCGAATGGACTTAAAAAACTAATGGACCGATTTCAAAGAAATTTCACAATTTGTTCTTATTACTCCTGAGAAGGTTTACGAAGTGGCTGAACGAAATCCGATGGGTACTTTTTTATGATGAGTAAGTTTATGCAATTAATTTCATTACAAAGCCGCACCAAGATTGGATCGACCTTGATGGACAGATCGTCGCCAGGCGAAAGCGACTTACTCTGTATTTATTTATTTATTTATTTATTTATTCAGGATCAGCAACAGCATAACGCCGAATTACAAAGATCATGATAGTCCGGTAAGGAATGCTGTATATAGGAGGATGGGAACACGTCGCCATGTTTTATGAAGTACCTTTTCATATCTATGGAGTAAAGTAGACTGGCTAATTGTCAGTCAGGACTTATCATCCCTCCCTTGGTGCTGGTTATCAGCTGAGTGTGACGTCAACAGTGCGGTTTCCCTGTTTGGGGATTTAATACTTACCACTATTATCGCATGTACCTTTCTCCAAACTCAGAACACACAACTATCCCCCCTGGCTGAGTACCGAAACTAAACTGCTACTAAAGAAAAGTACCCGTGTGTGGTCACTCTGGAAGTCTATTCCCAATACATACACGTATAATACTTTCAAACACCTCAGGAAAATTCCAAAATTCCAAAACCCGGCACATCACTTCTATGACTGAAACCTTAAAAACAATCCTAAAATATTTGATCCCTTATTTCATCACGAAGAAAGTCACCCCGGATAATACTGAATCTTAAACTACATAGTGATGATGTCCCAACTGAATTAAGTTCTCAAAAATTCAGTGATTAGTTTTACCTTTACCCCTCCCGCACATCACAGAACTACCACAGATCAATAGTGTTTGCAGTTGCATAGTTGCTGTTGTACTTCCTCTTAAATCAATCAATCAATCAATCAATCAATCAATCAATCAATACTGATCTTCATTTAGGGCAGTTGCCCAGGTGGCAGATTGCTCACTGTCACAAATACAGTTACCCCTAACGAAGTTCAAAATATTCTCAATAGTCTACCAACAAACCGCTCCACCGGGCCCAATGATATTAGCCCTATATTCTCCAAAAATACTTCTGCATCTCTCTGTGCACCGTTATCTACAATTTTAAACCTGTGTATGGCTACTGGTACATTCTCCGACAGTTGGAAACAAGCTGATATCACACCTAATTTCAAATCTGGCAACAAGCATATCATCTCATCATACCGCCCTATCTATCGTCCCAATACTATCTTCTGTCCTTAAAAGAATAATCCACCGCCGACTCCTCCATCAAATTTTTTTTTTGGTAATGTCTTTGTTAATCAATCAATACTGATCTGCATTTAGGGCAGTCGCCCAGGTGGCAGATTCCCTATCTGTTGCTTTCCTAGCCTTTTCCGAAACGATTTCAAAGAAATTGGAAATTTATTGAACATCTCCCTTGGTAAGTTATTCCAATCCCTAACTCCCCTTCTTATAAATGAATATTTGCCCCAGTTTGTCCTCTTGAATTCCAACTTTATCTTCATATCGTGATCTTTCCTACTTTTATAAACGCCATTCAAACCTATTCGTCTACTAATGTCATTCCACGCCATCTCTCCGCTGACAGCTCGGAACATACCACTTAGTCTAGCAGCTCTTCTTCTTTCTCTCAATTCTTCCCAACCCAAACATTTTTCACACAGCCCTATCTATCTGAAGAACAACACGGATTCATTCCCGGAAAATCATGCCTCACTAACTTCACAGTTCTCAATCACCACGCCATTTCAGCAATAGATGTAATCTATATATTTGTAGATCTGGCCAAAGTATTCGACTCAGTGGATCACGCACTTCTTCATAAGCTCGCTACCAGATTTAATATCCATGGTCCCGTCTTGACATTGATAACGTTTCCTCTCCGGCAGAAAACAAAGAGTGGTTGTCCCTGAATCTGTCTCATCATGGTTATCTGTGTTATCATTTGTATCCCAGGGCAGTATTCTGGGACCCCTACTCTTTGTTCTCTTTATCGATAACATAATTCTCTCCACCCAAAATAGTCAGTGTTCCCTCCTCTTGTATGCCGACGACCTAAAAATCCTAAGGAACGTGTCTACGCCTGATGATTGTAATGAATTACAGACTGTTCTAAATTCGTGTGGTGACTGGAAATCTTTCTCCCAATGTTAAGAAGTGCAATACAGTCGCCTTTTCATTGCTAAAGCAGGGAATGAACACTGCCTATACCATCCATTGCAATCGGCTTCTCAGGTAAGAGACGTAGGTGTTATAATAGACTGTAAACTAACTCTGCTCATATTCAGTGTATAAAATCACGTGCTATTCGTACCCTAGGCATTCTTTACAGGTTCACTGAAATTAATGATATTAACGCCTTTGCCTCGTATGTTCTCCCCATTATTGACTCCCCCCCGCTATTTGGTCCTCATCTGCTATCACACACATATCTCAACTAAATAGTATCTTTAACTTTTTCACTTTTATTAAGACTTGCAATCCTGTTTTTAAGAACAAAACTAAATCTGACATTTTGAACTATCGGGGTATACTTGACCTGAGAAGCCGTTTACAGATCTCGTATCTATGTTACCTTCATAAAATAATCAATGGCTACACTGGCGTAGTTCTCTATACACGTTTCTCGCCGCCCTACACGCAACCGGCGCACTCACCATGTCTCCCGTCCGCGCCCAACCTTACAACAACACTCTATCTTCTACAGTCTCCCTACTCTTGGTAACTCACTACCCGATATCGACACCTTTCGCTTCTTTCAAACAAAAAATTAAAAGATTCCTTTGAAGTCCTCTCCAGCTTTCCATTTTCTTCCGTCCATCCAACCCTCGACCTCTATTCTTCCTAATTTCTGTAACGACACTTGCCAGTTGTCGTTGCCATTGTTGTAACATTGTTATTGTAAATAATTGTTAATTTATTGTTTATACTTAATATTGTTGTTTATATCTTTGTTATCTTTTATACTTATTTAAACTTCTTCTTCTTCTTCTTCTTCTTCTTCTTCTTATTATTATTATTATTATTATTATTATTATTATTATTATTATTATTATTATTATTGTTGTAAAATGGCCCTCCATAGGCTGCATCTAATAAATAAATAAATAAATAAATAAATAAATAAATAAATAAATAAATAAATAAATAAATAAACAAATCTCTCCTCCTAAACCTAAACCATTGGAGCAATTTCAACCAAACTTGGTACATTTTTTACTTACTCTCTTACTGTGGGGTAAGCCAGCCCTAGCACTTCTAGGGGTGGGAGTGGGAACGGGGTAGCTTATAAAAAAATAGATAAAAATGTCGAATGCATAGTTTTCGGTGTCGCTGAGATGAACAGTGACACTCTGGATGCCGTTTAGGTCCAAGTTCGACCTCCATCGGCAGGGGGATTAAGAACGGGTGAACAAGAATATGTCCAAAATAACCGATATTTGTGTTAAGTCCACAGTTTTGGCGGTTGCTAGCCTGATTGGTAGCAGTTGAATCGTGTACATCACATCTATTGCAAACATACAGTTATAACTTACATTTCTTTGTGTGTTTGAAAGGATCGGTTACTTCCCTGACAATTTGGGCTGCCAGAAGGAAATAGTATAACACGAAGTCTCAAACTAAAACTTATAATTTAACACACATCAACAGCTCTAAATTTACAGAAGAGTTCGTAAATTATCACTCAACGTCACAATAAAAAATTACAAAAATTCACTTTAAAAAGTTAATACAAATCCTAAAATTATACATTCAAAGAAAGCGCCCGAGCAGAGGTGGGTACTACAGCTAGTAAGGAATAAAAATGAAAACCAAACCTGTGAGATTTTGCCGATGATTTTATCTTATCACTAGACATCGGATGTATATGCTGTATAAAACACTAATATAAGCATGCAACTCTCTTGCAAAAAGTGGTGAAATATCCATTTAAATATGCACTTACGTTCATGGTATTAAACACTTGTAAAATATTTCAACTTAACACGCGATTCACCCACACCAACACATACAATCAAGATCATGAACAAACAACTGAATGAAAAAACAAAATATCACACTAGTTACATCTGCGGTTATTCTACTCGTGCAAACAATCCGTGCGTAGTTTGTAAGACGTGTCAATCTATCAGTGTTTACTGTAGGAACAATACGTACGTCTCCTAGATTCTTCTTCTTCTTCTTCTATATGCCTTGCCCAGTCTCCCGGACGTTGGCGATCAGTATGGTCAGTGTTCTTCCATCATCAGCAACACGGTAGAGTGTTTGACGGTTCGTATTCCAGTCCAATCTTGAATGTTCTTGAGACATGACGTTCTTTTTCTGCCTTCTCCTCGCTGTCCTTCGATTTTGCCCTTTAAAATGAGGTGTAATACTGCATGTCTTTCACGTGCCCCAAGTACGCAATTTTCCTTTTAGAGTTTGCTCTCTGTAATATTTGTTCATTACAGACATGCTTTATCCAGGAGACTCTTAGCATTCGTCTATGAAACCACATTTCTAGACTTTCCAGCCTTTTTATGGTGGTCGCTTTTAAGGTCCAAACATAACATTTAAGCATGCGCAGTGTGTTAATTAATGCAAATGATAAATCAATTAGTAAGGTTGTAAGAAAACCCTGCAAAAATCCACAAACGTGAAGGCATACTCTTAAATACACATTCCTCTTTCACTTTACACTGCAACCTCTCCAATTTGTCTACTATAAATCTATGGCGTTTATCTGTTAAAAGTAGGTTCATTGTGGAGAATGCTCTCTCTACATCTACAGATGTGACAGCACAGCTAAACATTCTGGTAGATCCACATTATCAGTACCAGCGAAATATTTGTATATAGCTACCATTATTTCGTAGCCCAGATCTCCTTTAAGGACAAGTCTGACGTTTCCTGGCATACCGTCCAGTTCACGCTTCACGTTCTCCATAACGTGCAGCGAATCACCAAGACGCAACGCACGTGTTTCTAACGTCTCCATTGATTCTGATATGATTTGGAAGTGTGTCTTGATAAGAGCCAGTTTTCGTTAAACCATTTCATTGCCGAAGGAGTTAATGAAATTAATTACTTTACATTTTCTTGAAGACTGCTTGTAAAGCATGTTGAAATGTGCGCAATAAATACGAAATTTGAAATGTATGCACTAAATCTCATATATATCCACTATTAAACTTAATAATTCGTTGAGTTTCACATTCAAACTCACTTCCTTGTCGGTTTTGGAGGACTATATATTGGCAAACAAAATGTACACTTGCATACAACTCCGTTGTCTACTTATCCGAATCTGCAGAAGATCTGGAGGAACTGATGAGTGGTATAGATATAGTCTTGAAGGAGGAGTACACAGTGAAAACAAATATATAAAAAACAAAAGTAATGTAGAAAATGGAGAGATATTTTGAAGACTTTCGTCTGGAGTGTGGTTATTATAATAGAGAAATAGAGAGACTAAGAAGGAGGTGCAGACTGGAAAGAAATAGACTTAGAAATGGCTGTGGAAGTAAGGAGAAATTGAAGGAACTTACTAGAAAATTGAATCTAGCAAAGAAGGCAGCTAAGGATAACATGATGGCAAGCATAATTGGCAGTCATACAAATTTTAGTGAAAAATGGAAGGGTATGTATAGGTATTTTAAGGCAGAAACAGGTTCCAAGGAGGACGTTCCAGGAATAATTAATGAACAAGGCGAGTGTGTATGTGAGGATCTTCAAAAGGCAGGAGTATTCAGTCAGCAGTATGTAAAGATTGTTGGTTACAAGAATAATGTCGAGATAGAGGAGGAGACTAAGGCCAAAGAAGTAATAACATTTACATACGATAACAATGACATTTACAAAAAGATACAAAAGTTGAAAACTAGAAAAGCGGCTGGAATTGATCAGATTTCTGGGGATATTCTAAAGACAATGGGTTGGGATATAGTACCATATCTTAAGTACTTATTTGATTATTGTCTGGTCGGAGGAGCTATACCAGATGAATGGAGAGTTGCTATAGTAGCCCATGTGTATAAAGGAAAGGGTGATAGACATAAAACTGAAAATTACAGGCCAGTAAGTTTGACATGCATTGTATGTAAGCTTTGGGAAGGCATTCTTTCTGATTTTATTAGACATGTTTGTGAAATTAATAACTGGTTCGATAGAAGGCAGTTCGGTTTTAGGAAAGGTTATTCCACTGGAGCTCAACTTGTAGGATTCCAGCAAGATATAGCAGATATCTTGGATTCTGGAGGTCAAATGGACTGTATCGCGATTGACCTGTCTAAAGCATTTGATAGGGTGGATCATGGGAGACTATTGGCAAAAATGAGTGCAATTGGACTAGACAAAAGAGTGACTGAATGGGTTGCTATATTTCTAGAAAATAGATCTCAGAGAATTAGAGTAGGCGAAGCTTTATCTGACCCTGTAATAATTAAGAGGGGAATTCCTGAAGGCAGTGTTATCGGACCTTTATGTTTTCTTATATATATAAATGATATGAGTAAAGGAGTGGAATTGGAGGTAAGGCTTTTTGCGGATGATGTTATTCTCTATGGAGTGATAAATAAGTTACAAGATTGTGAGCAACTGCAACGTGACCTCGAAAATGTTGTGAGATGGACAGCAGGCAATGGTATGTTGATAAACGGGGTTAAAAGTCAGGTTGTGAGTTTCACAAATAGGAAAAGTCCTCTCAGTTTTAATTACTGCGTTGATGGGGTGAAACTTCCTTTTGGGGATCATTGTAAGTATCTAGGTGTTAATATAAGGAAAGATCTTCATTGGGGTAATCACATAAATGGGATTGTAAATAAAGGGTGCAGATCTCTGCACATGGTTATGAGGGTGTTTAGGGGTTGTAGTAAGAATGTAAAGGAGAGTGCATATAAGTCTCTGGTAAGACCCCAACTAGAGTATGGTTCCAGTGTATGGGACTCTCACCAGGATTACCTGATGCAAGAACTGGAAAAAATCCAAAGAAAAGCAGCTCGATTTGTTCTGGGTGATTTCCGACAAAAGAGTAGCGTTACAAAAATGTTGCAATGTTTGGGTTGGGAAGAATTGAGAGAAAGAAGAAGAGCTGCTCGACTAAGTGGTATGTTCCGAGCTGTCAGCGGAGAGATGGCGTGGAATGACATTAGTAGAGGAATACGTTTGAGTGGCGTTTATAAAAGTAGGAAAGATCACAGTATGAAGATAAAGTTGGAATTCAAGAGGACAAACTGGGGCAAATATTCATTTATAGGAAGGGGAGTTAGGGATTGGAATAACTTACCAAGGGAGATGTTCAATAAATTTCCAATTTCTTTGAAATCATTTAGGAAAAGGGTAGGAAAGCAACAGATAGGGAATCTGCCACCTGGGCGACTGCCCTAAATGCAGATCAGTAGTGATTGATTGATTGATTGAAGCTCAGAAACGAGGAGAATAGATGCTTTTGAAATGTGGTTTTCAGAACAATGCTGAAGGTGCGATCGAATCACTAATGAAGAGATAATGAATCGCATTGTTGAGAGGAGAAATGTGACCAGAAAAAGAGAGAGGACACATCTCAAGACACCCGAAACTTGTTTAGTTACTGAAGTATAGGCGGTAAGCATGGTAGGGGTAGACCAAGGCATGAATATGACAAACAGAATGGAGTCGGTGTTTTGTGTTGCACTAAGTACTTTTACGGTTTTCGAAGACACCGACTTGCGGGAATTTTGTCTTGCGGAAGTTTTTTTTACGTGTCGGTAAATCTTCCGACCGACACAGGGCTGACATACTTGTGCACCTTCAAACACTGCCAAACGGAGCCAGGATCGAACCTGCCTACTTGGGCTCGCAAAGTCGGCGCTTTAACCGCGTGAGCTACTCAGCCTGGCACTTGTATTGAAGCGAAAAGGCTAGCACAGGATAGGGTGACGTGGAGACTGCATCAAACCAGTTTATGATGATCCATGCAATAACATACATTTCTGAACACGAATTGTACTACGCGACAAGTCAGGATATAAAATTTGAATAACTTGTGGTGGAATTACCATGCAAGACAGTGGATTCCAAACCTGGTGAGGTTTCGAAGCGCCAAAATTCACTCGTTTGTATACATACGTACAGAATTCTGTTTCTTATTTACATAACTCTTCTAATAACATTAATGGCTAAAATAAATTATTATATGTAACTTTTGTAATTTTATGTAACACTGCTCAAAAACTTAGAGGGACAACATTTTCAAACCCCTGCATTTTTTTTTCAGGAATGGTTGGAGTGAAAACATACATTTTATCCTGTCCAATTCCTATCACGCATGTTGGTGCTATGACTAGAAATTCAAAAAAAGTCATAAACCAAAGTGGGAAGTCCTTCAGTTAATTCACACAGAGCACAAAATGAAACATTTCAGTATCTAGTAGGCCCTCCGTGTGCCCGTATTACTGGCGAGTCTGCGAACAGTTTCTTGTGGTATTTTGTTCCACTCCTCAATAAGGACCTCTGCAAGTTGTTCAAGAGTTTGAGGTGCTACAGATAGAGGTCAGGACTCGGAGCAGGTCAGTCTAATGTTTGAATCGCGAAGTCGTGTTGCAGGACAAACCCATTATTACAACTGCTATGATCCAGAACAACCTCGATCATGTATCCCTGAGCACTAAGTTGGAAAGTCCGATCGGCCATCAAGTGTGATGCCATCCTACACCATGACTGAGCCGCAGCCTGGACTGCTGCTTCATTAGAACGTTTACCGCGACGATGATATACACGTATACGTCCGCCGCACGGTGTTAGACGAAAGCGGGACTCTAAAATAAGAGTTTTGTTTGTGCATTGCTCACAGTTTTAAAATAATGGTATTTCTGTGTCGGTCATGTCCACAGTAACAAGGAAATGCACTCTTTAATTTTCCGTCATATCTCTCTCTCTCTCTCTCTCAGCCTCCGTGGCTCAGACGGCAGCGCGTCGGCCTCTCACTGCTGGATACCGTGGTTCAAATCCCGGTCACCCCATGTGAGATTTGTGCTGGACAAAGCGGAGGCGGGGCAGGTTTTTCTCCGGGTACTCCGGTTTTCCCTGTCATCTTTCATTCCAGCAACACACTCCATTCTCATTTCATAGCATCAATACCGAGCTCGATAGCTGCAGTCGCTTAAGTGCGGTCAGTATCCAGTATTCGGGAGATAGTACGTTCGAACCCCCACTGTCGGCAGCCCTGAAAATGGTTTTCCGTGGTTTCCCATTTTCACACCAGGCAAATGCTGGGGCTGTACCTTAATTAAGGCCACGGCCGCTTCCTTCCCACTCCTAGCCCTTTCCCGTCCCATTGTCGTTATAACACCTCTCTGTGACGGTGCGACGTAAAGCAATTGGCAAATAGCATAGCATCAATCATTCATTAATAAATAACTTTGCGAGTGGCGACCCCATCGTAATAACAGCCTATATCTGCTTCATTCATTATACCCCTGACTCGGCCAATGACTGGAAAACAGGTCGTAGGTTTTCATTTTCATCTCTCTCTCTCTCTCTCTCTCTCTCTCTCTCTCTCTGTGTGTGTGTGTGTGTGTGTGTGTGTGTGTGTGTGTGTGTGTGTGTGTGTGTGTGTGTGTGCGCATCACGAGAAAATGGCTTTAGAGAATTTAGTGAAAATCGGTATGTTAAACCAGGCACTACAGGCTAGGCTATGAATAATTTTATGTACGCTGGATGAAATGGTAGTTTAGGGGGAAGACGTCTACATTTTAATTTTCAAATACCTATTTATTGGTCCTATTGAAAGGTACTACACAACAGAAGTTATAGAGAATACAATTTCCGTTCATTTTAGTCATACACAGTTTTACCGTACCGATTATGATAATAGAATTGATGAATTTAGATTTTTGTTGCTTAGTTCATATCAACGAGGGGCATTGCTAACATGGAAATGTTGTTTAAGTGTGTGGCGATGGCTTTTGTAATGATTGTAATAAGGTGTAAAGGAAAATTATAAAGATGGTTTAAACATTAAGGAGAAATCATAAAGGAACAATCTCTTGAAGAATAAGATAAGAGGGAGTCGTGAAAGCCCGCCCCGCGGTGTAGGGGTAGCGTGCCTGCCTCTTACCCGGAAGCCTCGCGTTCGATTCCCGGCCAGGTCAGGGATTTTTACCTGCATCTGAGGGCTGGTTCGAGGTCCACTCAGCCTATGTAATTACAATTGAGGAGCCATCTGAGGGTGAGATGTCAGCCCCGGTCTACACACCCAAGAATAACGGCCGAGAGGATTCGTCGTGCTGACCACATGACATCTCATAATCTGCAAGCATTCGGCCCGGACAGCGGTCGCTTGGTAGACCATGGCCCTTCGGGGTTGTTGTGCCATCGGGTTGGGGGTTTTGGAGTCTTGAAACAAGGAAGGAAGGACTCCCTTTACATTAGATGGCCTTATATCACAGAGTCGGAAGGAAAGTAAATGTAAAAGCCTACGATAACGAACGTTCATAAAACTGATCAATAATAACATTACATTAACCATTGTTGTGATGTGTTATGTCTCTTCTGCTGGCACGCATCTCCGATAGATGGGATTACAGCTGCGTCCCGAAAGTAACTGGGGAGTTAGGTAACTTTGCACATGCTTCCATCGTCTTCGGTCTTGGGCGACTTGGAACCAGCGTGTTCCAGCCAACAGCTTTGTGTCATCGAGCCATCTCTTGTGGGTTTAGTTCTAGTTCCCCAGAACTGCAGGTAATGTGTATATATCTCCGAATTTAGATTGTTATTTATTCACAAAGCACAGGATACAGCTACTTCTACAGTAATTCTGTCAACGGCGAACATAATGCAAATATATTTCAGACGACATTGTGCCGATTGTTTTTATAAGTTGCAAAACCGCGTGGTGCTTAGCCTCTATTCATCAAATGGACAGCAAAATTAGAAGAAAAACGTGAAGGAATGATCATTCACAGAATTAGCGAAAAGGAGTCAGAAGAAAAGGAGGGGGTGGGGGTGGGGTGGAAGGAGGACGTTTTACATGCAACGAATGAACAAAATCGTTCCTATCCACAAATTTAGTGTTCGTATCTGAGCCTTAAAGAGTGTATCCAGTTCCCTCGTTTGTTACTAACTTGTGTGTCTCCTCCAGACTCTAAATATGGATATTCCAAGTACGACCAGTCTAGACCAAGTCGAGCACTCTCAAGAATGTGGGGCGAACTTCGGACAGGACAACCACTGGTGCAAACATTTCTTGAAATAGTCGGGCCAGCTGATTAGAGGTGGCATGGCGCAAGGTAAGGAAGGCATTCCTAATTGCCGTGTGGGGAGAATTCCTCAACTTACTCCCTGAGGCGTTACCGAGCCGTCGCCATAGCAACAGAACGGAGCGTGATTTAGGGGGCCTTGATTAAGGGGCTTCGGGACGGTGTTCTTTTTGGCAAAAATCTGTCAAAGGCGACACGCGGACTGCGATAAGAAACAAACAAACAAACATAAATGCCATTGTTTGCAAAGCTCTTATACTATACAGAACACAGATACATTCACTTATTGAGTAGCTCATTTGCAAAAACCCGCTATACGCCCAAAACTTAATATTGAGATGAGTAGATTCTTTATTCCTTGTACTATCAAATTAGGCTATCTACATGGTGAGCTGTAAAACCTACTGCTTGCTTCAACTGTACAGTAGCAAAGCCAGCCTTTTGCAAACCCCGCTAGATCGCGCATGCAGATGCAAAGCCATCTATGCTATTCCCCCATTGAAGTGCGTTATGAAAACGATCTTCGTCTGTGAACAAATCTTACTTTGTTAAGCTATGCATTTATTTTTATTATAAAATTTAAAAGCGGTTTCAACTATACGATTAATTTTTGATGGATGTGGGGGTCAGAATAAAAACAAATGCATTGTGGGAATCTTATTACTTACTGAGACCTCGAAAAATGTACAGAATGTTGAAGTTTGGCTCCCAATTACAGGACATAATTTATTCATCCTGACAGAACTTCTGGCAAATTAACGAAGAGAATTCACTGAGGGTCCACAAGAGTATATTAAAGTAATTAAATTTTATTGGGGCAAGGGTGTTTAGTTAATAACTGGAAATCTTACTCCGATGACATCCTAAAACAGCCAGGGGGGGAGAATGGCATTTCAAACTCCAGAACGTAAAGAAAATCGCAATCACGCATTATAAAACTTGCAAGATACTATCGGTTCAAGATGACCGATTCTTTAAACACTGGTAGGAGTGAAAGTAAAACCCTCTGTAAGAAGGGAAAAATAGTTCAAACAATTTGGTGAGTTTGAAGCTATTGAGAAAGATCTAAGTAAAGCCAGCAGAAATGTGTGATGTCAAACCACTTCTGTCTCTCTACTTTTGTGACAACTGGGAGGAAATTAAAAGTTACAGTTTTACAAAAATATTTTAGCTGAAGAGAATAATGTTATTATGGTGGAAGAAGGCATAACTAACGAAGGTGACAGTGATATTGAGCTCATGGA
This sequence comes from Anabrus simplex, assembly GCF_040414725.1. NCBI lineage: Eukaryota > Metazoa > Arthropoda > Insecta > Orthoptera > Tettigoniidae > Anabrus > Anabrus simplex. The sequence goes on along the minus strand of NC_090276.1, from coordinate 6,325,696 downwards.
AGAGAATGTTGTAGACTTCACTTGAGCAAAGTTGTTTTCCTCATTAAGCAACCAAAAGTGTTCCACTTAGATGCTAAGTTATGTATGTGTTTCAAATGGAACAAAAATCCACAAATTAAGACGCTTTTTATGAACATTTTAATCTTGTATGTCCTTTTTAAGATCGCCCTCAATGCTGTCATTAATTCATAAAATAGCAGGTTATGCAAATTGGTAACAAATGAAAATAGATGCACGGTGAGTTGCAAAACGCGCTGTCCCATTGTCGCCATAAGACCTGTCTGTGTCGGTGCGACGTACAGCAAATAGTAAAAAAAGAGACAAAGTCAATAATGAGTAAGGTCGATAATAATTACAATTTTAGTAATCTTGTTCTGTTTTTATATTTGTTCAGTTCTGTTAGTGTTCTTTACATATTGTATATTTTCTAGTTTGTAGTATTTCTGTTCATTGATATGTAATCCGTAGTGTATTCCTTTCAAATCAGGTCGGTTTGTTCGTTGGTTGGTTAGTTTATTTGTTTTGGTTGTAATAGGCATATGCCTAATTGCCAATAAAGTGAACACTCTATCGTCAGTTTCTGGAGATCCGGAACCGGAGGGGGTATTCTATTATAATCTACTCTAATTTTCTTAACTCAGCACATTATAAGCTAATATACAGTAGTTTTTAGGATTTTTTCCTTTTTGCGAAATTTTTGCGAAACATTTCTAACAGCTTTTGTAAGTTGTTCATCAATTCCACAAAAGCTCTTATAAAACACAGAGTAGATTTTGCAAATGGGGTACTTAATTTAGAATGTTGTTAGACATTACTAGAGGGCGGATTTTGGCATAATTGCACGTTCTGTTTGTTTCAAGATATAATATGCCAATAAGACATAATGGCGATTCATACCATTTCAAATCGATTGGCTAAGTTGTATAGTGCATACAAATGCATATACACGGGATACGCGCATATTCTTGATAAACGTGCATATAAATGCATAATTGCAGTTATTATTTTGTATAAAACAGCATATAATATTGTATATTGATATTCAAATCATTACAAAAATCGTGGGGGGGGGGGGGGGGGAGAATATATGTAAAAATTCCCTTCGCCGCCGGAAACCTTTACAATGCATTGTTGTGGTTGTTGGCAGTGCACAATATTAACAACTTGACAATGTGTACGGTTTTTTTTTCAGTGGCTTTTTGGCATTCGGTTCGGATGTTGGAATCATAAAACATTTACGAGATGTGAAGTAGCAGAGAGGGGAGATTCTTCCTCGATGCTTGACAGGGACTAACCTACCCGCCCCTCAAAAAATGTATTCTTACTTACGTGGAGGAATGCCAGGCTGAGTGGCTCAGTCCGGTTGTATTTGAAGGTGCTCAAATACGTCAGCCTCGTGTCGGTAGATTTACTGGCACGTAAAAAGAACTCCTGCGGGACTAAATTCCGACAGCTCGGCGTCTCCGAAAACCGTAAAAGTAGTTAGTGGGACGTAAAGCAAATAACATTATTATTATTATTATTATTATTATTATTATTATTATTATTATTATTATTATTATTATTATTATTATTATTATTATTATTATTGCATAGAAGAATTAAAAATAGCCTGAAACTAAATATTGCCGGCATTTTCTTTGTTCCTATGGTCTTGCCACTAGCAGGACCTAACAAGTCAAGACCAAAATGTTGTAGCTCTAACCTATCTCCACCGTTCATCTTTCTTTTACTCAGTATGTGTGAACAATGCGCCGACGTTGGTAAGCCTGTTTTGTGCATTGCGAGCTCGCCAGAGCCACCGCTATATCGGATCTATAACCTATAGTTTCATTTCTTGGTTGTATGAAGACCAGTAACCACTAGCAGTCATGCCAAAAGAAAAATCGGCTTCGGCAGTTGATATTTGGAGATATTTGGAGTTGATATTTGTATGTAGAAAAAAACACACAAGTATTTTGCAGTGAATACAAATATTTTATTTTCCGATTTTATTCTCTCCTTTAGCACTTCACTTCTTGGACACGCGACATGGGAGTGAAATAACTTGTCCTGTCCCGTGTCCCATAGGCCACGAACATGCACATTTGTGGGCCATTAGTTAAGATGTCCTCTAGTGATTTGGAAGGCTTGTTGTTACAGTACTTCGAGAATTACGAAGAAGTCGGGTGACTAGACGAAAAAAGAGATTTTGGGTCAACTCTTACTCTTACTGCCAAGAGAATGGTGCTTTCATGTTGGCTGAGAAACTTAAGATCCTTCATAATTTCATACATTTTATTACAGAATGAACTGGAAGACATTTCAAAAGATACTGCATATGGTAAAGTCACTAATTCAGGGATCCTATTCTACCAGCTGAAAGATTATTGATAACACTCATGCTGAATGCTTCGCCTATTTCTCGCGAGATATTTTGACATATGGACCTATTTGAATAATCCTTTAATCTGTAATTATACAGCACTTCATGTAGAAGTTGCCTCTATTGAGCTGCATATATTGAAATTACTACACCAAACTGCTGTGCGAAGTGATGGGACACGTCCTACAAAATGCAACAGGCGATACCTCGACGGGACATGTCCGCTGACACATTTGACCGATAAGTCTGCGGGCTTCCTCTTGATTGCACGTGCCACATCCACTTGGAACATGTCCCTTTTGTCGCATCCCATGTGTCGTGTCCCTTGTCCAATAAGTGTGCGCTCCGCCTTATGTAAAGTAGGGGCAGTAGCTGCTTATAGGACTTATTGAAATGGCATTGCACTTCGTTTAGCTAACCCTATCTTGGGTGATGACACAACTTATCAAATGACAATTTGCTTGTCAACGCCGGTCGCATCCGGCACGCCACCGTTATGACATCCCGGTTTCAGTGGAATTATCTACACGGCTCCGTGAAAGTGTCCATGTTTCGCACTAGAAATAAAGAAGTGGAAGATTTGTTTAAAACTGAGTGTGAGTGCACAGTGCTGATGAATGGCGGAAGGGCAACTGTTCATTGGCGGACAGAAGCAGTCGTATGCTACCAGTAGGCCATGACAAACATCCTGACAGGAGTAGACTATGGGAGACGCCAGTAGGAAGTCTGACTTACTGCTGTATTATCAGGACTGCCATCCCATTACACCAAGTTCTATTGTTTGATAGCCGCGTTTGGCACGAACACTTTTCACAGAAAAGTTGGCCCAAGAGACGATCATTAACATGTGGAATGGAAAACGTTGTGCGTGAACCATTGATGCAGCAAAATTTTGCTTCCGGCACTACATATAAAATAGGGGCTTATAAAAACCTTTGTATATCCCCAGGATCAGTTTAGAAGAAATGAAAACAGGTGTGTTGATCGATCCACTCCGCTCACTTCTGTTGGGTTTGTGCCTCAAAAAAAGAGTTGCACCACCTAAGGACAAAGGACGGGATATGTTTTTGTCCGGCTCCATCCCTAAATGGTTAGCGTGCTGCCTTTGGTCCTGAGGGTCGCGCGTTCGATTCACGGTCGGGTCGGTGATTTTTAACCTTCATTGGTTAATTGCAACGGCTCGGGGGCTAGGTGTGTGTGCGCCGTTTTCAGCATTGGAATTCATCATAGGCAGGGCCCCATCCTCACACACACGCAGATCGCCTGTAGGGCGTCAACTGGAAAGACCTGCATTCGGTTTGAATCTACGCTAAAGGACAAGGAGAAAACAGTATGGTATTTAAGAATGTTTTGAATGGTTTTCTGGAAAACCAAACCAAACTCCATGCGGAACAACCCCTACCAGGCGACCGCTGCTCAGCCCGAAGGCCTGAGGTGTCGTGTGTCCTCCTTGGCTTTCTAGACCGCCAGCTTCAGATAGCTTCACGTAGACTGAGTGGATCTCGAACCAGCTCTCAGATTCAAGTAAAATATCCTTGACCTTGCCGTGAATCGAAGACGGGGCCTTCGGGTACCCCTACAGAGGCTTGGCAAGGTGAGTTATTTATCCCTTTTAGCTTCCTATTTCCATACGAGAATGTCTTCTTCTTCCTCTTTTTCTTCTTAGTCTGTTATTATTATTATTATTATTATTATTATCATCGTTAGGGGGTCTGATGACGACAAACAAAATGTATCTTATTGCCGGACCCGCGGTGCATGGCTCATCAGGGCCTACGCGCCATGCTGTTCGGTTTGGTTTGTTTATTTTATTAATTAATTTATTTTATTTAATCCCTCCCAGCTGATTTTCCCACCGGAGGGATCCTACCTCTACCCCTTCAAGGGCAGTGTCCTGGAGCGTGAGACTTTGGGTCGGGGGATACAACCGGGAAGGAGGACCAGTACCTCGCCCAGGTGGTCTCACCAGCTATGCTTAATAGGGGGCTTGTGAGGGTAGGGAAGGGGCGGGAGATTTGAAAGGATAGACAAGGAAAAGGACTTAAGTTACGTACCATACTGGCATTTTCCTGGAGAAGTGGGAAACCACGGAAAATCACTTCGAGGATGGGTGAGGTGGGAATCGAACCCCCCTCTACTCAGTTGACCTCGTGACGCTGATTGGTCCCCGTTCCAGTCCTCGTAACACTTCAAATTTCGTGGCAGAGCCGGGAATCGAACCCGGACGTCAGGACTACACCAAAGAAATAGTTTACTTATTCATATTTATAAATCGTATGGCCTCAGCTACCTTGCGCAGGCACTTTGATGTGACGCCATCTAGAATGCCTGCTTGTCAATTTCGAAGTTCTCTTTTGCTCTACCAGATGGCACGGTAACTCGTGGGCGACCTATGGTTGAGTTTTTGTCGTGTGAACTCCAGAGGTGTCATCAGAGTTCTTTTACTGCCGACATCGTACGACATGGGGTCCAAATGGACTTTAGTCCACCCTTCAAAAATCCGACTTCTAGTGCGGGATTTGAAACCGCGATCTTCTGATCCGCACATCGAAACTCTACCAGGAGAGAGCTATTTTACCTGTAAACAGTACTGGAGCTTAAACTTGAGGCGTAAAGACCAGAACAGCGGGATGCTTCATTAGCCGGGGTATTTCCAAGTTTTGGGCTGAATCCCTAGCTATTGTTCCTGTGTCTTCAGAAAGCTTCCCCTTTCATCTTTTCACTCCTATTCTTTTCAATCTCCGTGACTCTTTTCGTAGTCCTTAGAATCGAAGAAAGTAAATTTACAGTTATTAGTGGTAGAATGCCGTTACTTACCGAGTTGTTTAGAAAGATGTTCTAGGAATGTCTTTTGTGTCAGCTGATAAATATGGGGAACTGTAGAAAAGGCAACTACTGTATCTCTTTAAGTCTTGCACGAATCGCTATCGTCTGAGGTGAATAGATAAAGCAAATCAAAGAGGGATTGAAGACCTCGGTGCAAAAACCTGTCAAAATTTTACAGGAGACAATAAAATAATTCCAAAACTTCCAAATGTTCATGAATATGAAACCAAATTATTATCAAATTATCGGGAATATAGTTTGGTTACCAATATTTATCCGCTTTTCGTTTTATACGTAGACACTTTTTAGGATGATGGACTTAACTGTTTCTAGACCCGAAAAGATCCAGTGTCGTATTAGTCGTGCTAAAATGGTATTTATGTGTTAATTACTTGAAAACAAAACCTTGAAACCCAGTTTCTTCTCAGTTTACTTTCCAAATAAGACAACTGGTTTGTGAATCAGGATGTGGGTCCTACAGTACCTGTGATTCGTACCCTTATATGAGCGACACCATGGTTCTGCCTTACCTATGCTCAGTTTCCACTATGTGAGTATTTCCACGGGATAGTACGGATCTCTGTGGTTAGTCCACTTATGTGAGGAACGCCATAGGTTTGCGTTGCCTGCAAATAGCGCCGCAATGTGTGAAACACCATAGGTCTGTGTTACATGTGCGCATTACACTACCTGTGAACAGTACAGTAATGTGTGGAATACCGCGAGTCCCCGCTACTTTTGATTAGTACCGCAACATTACACACAGCATGGTTCTACTTTCCTAGCGATAAATACCATTATGAGGGGCTGACGACCTGGATTTTGGACCCGTTTCGACTATACGCATAATCGATTCAGCATTGTGCTAGAGAAGCAGTCCGTTGGTCGGCAATGCGATTGTTTTGTGCCAGCTTCTGTGCATGTGAGGCACTGTGGGTCGGATCCACTGATAGTTTTAAATTCATATCCGTCCATCCATTCATTCTTCGTCCTCATGCTTTGAATTCTGGTCAGTGGAGGATTTTGAAATTTTAGGTTGTCATTTCATTTCGTCTCATTTCGTACCATTAGGGGCCGATAACCTCGATGTTAGGAACCTTTAAACAACAAACATCAATCAAATCCATTAACCTTATTTGAGATAATCTAGTAAATTAGTTATTAAGCTTATGAAAGCATATGTTTTGAAAACATAAAGATAATATAAATCAGAGAATTAGAGTATGTGAAGCGTTATCTGATCCTGTAATGATTAAGAGGGGTGTTCCAGAGGGCAGTGTTATTAGGTCTTTATATTTTGATATATATATGAGCAAAGATCTGGAATCACAGATAAGAATAATTGCAGATGGTGTTATACTGTATAGAGTAGTAAATAATTTGCAGGTTTTTTGCGATTGCAAGGGTACTTAAACAGTTGTATGAGATGGTCAGCAGACAATGATATGAATGCAAATGGGATGAAAAGTCAAGGTGTAAGTTTCACCAGCAGGCAAAGTTCTCTCAGTTTTAATTATTGTGTTGACGGGGTGATAGTGCCTGATGGGGGAACTCTGTAAGTATCTAGCTGTTTAATATAAGTAATTATCTTCATTGCGTCAATCATATTAATGAGGTAGTTAAGAAAGGTTACAGATCTCTTCACATGGTTATAAGAGTATGTAGGAGTTGTAGTAAGAATGTAAAGACCGAGCTGGATAGCTGCAGTCGTTTAAGTGCGGCCAGTATCCAGTATTCGGGAGATAGTGGGTTCGAACTACAGTGTCGGCAGTCCTGAAGATAGTTTTCCGCGGTTTACCATTTTCAAACCAGGCAAATGCTGGGACTGTACCTCAATTAAGGCCACGACCGCTTCCTTCCCACTCTTAGCCCTTTCCTATCCCATCGTCGCCATAATACCTATCTCTGACGGTGGGACGTAAAGCTAATTGTAAAAAAAAATGTAAAAGAGAGGGCATATAAGTCTCTGGTAAGACTGCAGTTAGTGTATGGGACACTCACCAGGACTACTTGATATGAGAACTGGAAAAAAAAATCAAAGGAAAGCTGCACGATTTCTTCTGGGTTACGAAAATGTTGCAAACCTTGGGCTGGAAAGACTTGGCAGTAAGGAGACGAGATGCTCGACTATGTGGTATGTTTCCGGTTGTCGGTGGAGAAATGACGTCGAATGCCATTAGTAGACGAATAAGCTTGAGTCGTGATTTTAAAAACGAGAAAGATCACAATATGAAGAATTCAAGACGACAAACTGGGGCAAATATTCGTTTATAGGAAGTGGAGCTAGGGATTGGAATAACTTTCCAAGGGATATGTTCAATAAATTCCCAAATTCTTAGCAATTATTTACAAGACTTGGTAAACAAAAATAGGGAATGCCAACTGGGCGACTGCCCTAAGTGCAGATCAGTGGTGACTGATTGGTGAAAGTGAAGGGATGAAGAACTACTGGAAATCAAGAAAAGAACGATCAGGATGAAAACTCCGGGTTACTTTCCGTGGTCCTTACATGGCCAAAATCGATTATGATGATGAGACTAACTACTACTACTACTAAAGCAGTTAATAAGCTAGTGACAATAATCTTTAAGGCATGAAATCTACATTTTCGCCATAGCCTTGAGTGGGCCCCTTGGTGCTATTCGACAGGAGTAGGGTGTGTGCCGGTATCAGGTTTCACTCCCTTCCCTCTTGCTATCGTATATAATATCATTCATTTCATCCCGTTAACTCCTCTGATGAGGTTGACGTCAGGAAGGGCATCCGGCCTTAAAAACTCGCTGCGAAGGTTCATCTCATTTCATACCTGACCCTGTGAAGGAACGAGTATATGATGGAGTAGATATTTTGACACAAATATATTTGTAAAGTAGTATAATGATATAGTGAAATCTGTCTGCAATGTGTATTCTGGAATTGGGAAATTGTGTACTGCTGAATAAACACATGAGTCAGCAGAAGCAGGGCCTAGCATAGGCTATGACAGGAGCTGCCGGGAAGTGTTTCTAAGTAGGGGCGGATGTTCTTGAAATGTCTTTCCCCCCCCCCCCCCCCCCTCCACCCCGCTCTGCCGCGAAATTTGAAACATGGTACGAGGGCTGGAACAGGGTCCAGTGGACAGATGAGTAGAGGGCGGTTCGATCCCACGTCAGCCATCCTCGAAGTGGTTTTCCCTGGTTTCCCCATTTCTCCTCCAGGCAAATGTCGGGATGGTACCTAACTTAAGGCCACAGCCGCTTCCTTCCCTCTTCCTTGTCTAAACCTTCGATCTTTCCATCCCTCCACTGGGGGCCCCCGTTCAGCATAGCAGGTGAGGCCGGCTGGAGGGGAGAGGTACCGGTCCTCCTCTCCAGTTGTATAATCCGACCCAAAGTCTCACGCTCCAAGAAACTGCCAATGAGGTGGTAGAGAGTTGGGATCCCTCGCTGAGTGTGAGGGAAAAGCCAACCTTAGAGGGGAAGAAGAAGAAGAAGAAGAAGAAGAAGAAGAAGAAGAAGAAGAAGAAGAAAAGTTTTGATACTATTTTAGCCAGTGAGTTTTGAGACTTCTGAGATTAGAAACGTAATCAACAAAAATAACAAGTACGTGCACTTTAGCAGCTTGACTTAGATGTGAATGGTTAGTTTCATACAGTACGAGTTTTATTTATTCGTGTGTGATTCACTTCAGAAGTATTAGGATACCGAAGATGAAAGCTTTAGCTGTCCATTGAAGGAAAATATTTCACAATTCGGCGAGTTCTGCTGATGGTCAAATAACTTTCTGAGAAATATCTGAAGTGAAAGGGACCAGCAGATAGAAAATCTACCATTCACCATCCAGCAACGTGTGGCTCGCGACAAAGAAAAAATCATTGGATGACATGTTCGTTTTGCCTTTAAGAATTGCATTTTAAGAAAAGTATTTCTGTATCTTTTTGTGACACTTACTAATTGTATTCACTTAATGAAGAGTTTCAGATAACGTGGATAATGACTAAGGATTTATTTTCCTTTAAGCTTTTGGGTCATTTGTTCGCTCATTTTAAGTCTTTTTTTTTTTTAGGAATTCCATACATCATATTTCTAATTCCTATATCAGTGTTCGAAGTGAGCAAATTTTTTTCTTAAGAATGGCCTTCCTTGCTTGTGCTAGTCTGCATTTTATGTCCTTACTTTTGCCATAATTAGTTATTCCACTACCCAAATAACAATATTCATCAACTTCCTTTAAGACTTACTTCCTAATCTAATATTTCCGACATCACCTGACTTCGTTCGACTGCACTCCATTACTTTTGTTTTAAATTTATTTATGTATTTTCATATTGTACTCATTCTTCAGGACTCTGTCCATACCATTCACTAATATCCCCTTATCTTCTGCACTATCAGTATCAGTAACAGTATGATCGGAAATCTCAGAGTTTTGATTTGCCTTCCTTGGATTATGATTCCATTTGCAAATTCCTTTTTGATATCTTTTACTGCCTGTTGTATACAGAGTGATTCTAAAATACTTTTACAAACTTTGGAGACGATTACTTACACGAAAACAAGAATAAAAGGTTATAAATGAACATACGCCCCGAAATCCTTAGTTTTTCGATGTATTTCAATTTTAAATGTTTTTAAATTAAAGAACATTTTAAGGTACCGCAGTAATCTGGTTTTGACAGTGACATTGTTAGATTGATAGGAAACGTTCAATAAAAAACTCATAACAAGTGCTTGAAATGCCTTCCTCTTGCGTCTATAAAATAGAATAAAGTCGCATCCTTTCAAATACTCCGTGAAGGTGTCGAATGGTTTCGCAGGGTTCCATGACACGTCGATAAAGAGTTTCTTCATCCGGGTTATCTGCTGCATGTCCCCAGAGATAAGAATCGAAAGACGGATGTTGCGGAGGCCATGGAAGTGGTCCTCCTCTACATATGGTAGATACCAGCCAGTGCATCTTGGAACAATGAGACAAAAATGTGCTGGAACCCCATGTTTCTTCTTACCGAGCTCGATAGCTGCGGTTGTTTAAGTACTGCCAGTATCCAGTATTCGGGAGATAGCGAGTTCGAACCACACTGTCGACAGCCGTGAAGATGGTTTTCCCTGGTTTCCCATTTCCACGCCACGGACGATTCTTTCCCACTCCTTGCCCTTTCCTGTCCCATCGTCGCCATAAGACCTATCTGTGTCGGCGGGACGTAAAGCAACTTGTACAAAAAAAAAAAAAAAAAAAAAAAGAACGTAAACGTTAACTTCCACTAACAAATTCATTAATTCATAAGGCGAAAACGAAACGGAAGATTTTGGGACCTGTCTGTCTGTCTGTCTGTCTGTTAGGTCATCAGCCCAGAGTCTGGTTGGATCCTCAAATAGCACCACCAAAGGTTATGCGGTTATAAGGAAACCCCAAAAACCAATGGCAGCACCAAAATGAGGCGTACTAGGCAAGATGAGGAGTGAGGTAGTTTGCCATTGCTTTCCTCACTGGGTCAGAAAGTACTATTGCAGCACGACTGACCCTATGAGCAGAACCTTTCATAACACTCAGATGCACTAGTCATGCTCTGAATGTCATTACTCAGCACTACCCATACCCCAGCAGCTTCCATATTGCCACAGCCATGGATGTTGACTGAGACTTCGGTGGAAGCTACACTTTACTCTGGCCTGTGCCAAGAGATGGATGCAAGAGTACTGCATCCATCAAGAAATGACAGCAGGCAGTTTTGGGACCTATGTTTATATAATCTTTTTTCTTATTTCGGTGAAAGAAACCCGTCCCCAAAGCTTGTTAAAGTATTTTAGAATCATCCTGTATAAACATGGAAAAAGAGAGGGAACATATTAGCAGCATATTACTGTGTGCTATTTCTAAGCCCAGAAATCTGCACTGAAGTTCTACATGTGCGTAATGTTGACAGTTAATGACTATAACATATTAACGATATTGAACTTGTGAACAATATGGGGTCTTCCAGTTTACTATAAATATAATATCGGTTTATCCGATTCATCGAACCGATTAACCGATTAATCTAAGAATGCGATTAACCGATCGATGTCTTTTAGCCGATGAAATGACATGGCGTATGGATTTTAGTGCCGGAAGTGTCCAAGGACAAGTTCGGCTCGTCAGATGAGGTCTTTTGATTTGACTCCCGTAGGCGACCTGCGCGTCGTGATGAGGATGAAATGAAGATGGAGACGACACATACACCCAGCCCCCGTGCCAGTGGAATCAACCAATTATGATTACAATTTCCGAGCCGGGGCCCATGGAACCATGGAGCCGGACGTTTAGCCGATTAATCGAACCGATTTAAACTGTGGTTTAAACCCCCCCATGGCACTACAGCCCTTGAAGGGCCTCGGCCTACCAAGCGACCGCTGCTCAGCCCGAAGGCCTGCAGATTACGAGGTGTCGTGTGGTCAGCACGACGAATCCTCTCGGCCGTTAATCTTGGCTTTCTAGACCGGGGCCGCCATCTCACCGTCAGATAGCTCCTCAATTCTAATCACGTAGGCTGAGTGGACCTCGAACCAGCCCTCAGGTCCAGGTAAAAATCCCTGACCTGGCCGGGAATCGAACCCGGGGCCTCCGGGTAAGAAAACTGTGGTTTGGTGATGAAAAAAAAAATTTTGCATGGCACAAAACCTGTGTATTGTACTGTTACTTGCCGTTTGGTGCGCAAGCCTCAGCTACATGATTGACAGGTCATTAAAGGGAGCTGATGTTCATATCTTTCTTTCAAAAAGGCGAAAGCAATAATGCCTTCTTCATTGCTTTCTTCTAAAGCGAGGGTTATGACGAGGACTAGAATTTTCATGACATGTCGTCTTTTAATTGGTTCACAACAGACAATGCTCATTTATTAGGTCAGCTTTTGGTCATTCTTGCCAATTTTCATTTTAAGTTATTTTCTAAAATTATACGACAATATTTGCTCCTTTTATGGGATTTATTAGACTATTTTATACTTGTTGAATCCTGAGGATTTCGAAGCATTTACGCGTGTGGTATTGGTTATTATCGCAACTGTGAGGAGGAATGCGGAGACCTCAGAATGGTCACAACGCTTTATCGATCTGGAGACTAAACAACCTCTGCTCACCACCTACATCTCGGAAAAGTCCACATTCCAGGAGAGTCTTCCTCGTGAGCAGACGAGATTTTCTTGTGAAGACGCGGGGCAAAGTTCCCTACGAACCCCATAACCCGCTGAAGGCCTGCAGATTACGAGGTGTCGTGTGGTCAGCACGACGAATCCTCTCGGCCGTTATTCTTGGCTTCCTAGACCGGAGCCTCTATCTCAGCGTCAGATAGCTCCTCAATTCTAATCACGTAGGCTGAGTGGACCTCGAACAAGGCCTCAGATCCAGGCAAAAATCCCTGACCTGGTCAGGAATCGAACCCGGGGCCTCCCCTACACCGCGGGACCGGCACAGTTCTCTGTGAAGCGTTAAGAAGTTCACCTTGTTTTCTCGAGATGCCAAAAGCCCAAAAGGTGATTATAATGTCTATAGGCTACACCAACTCGATTAGTAAACTGATTGTAACATTTCATTTAAAGTTTGTCATTTTTAAAAATTTTCGGATCATTTTACTGGATTTATGCCCTCATTTTATCAACTTAAAATAACTACTTTTAGGGCATCATAATCTTGGCCCTGCATATGACCATTGCTTTTACAAAGTATACCGGGCGAGTTGGCCGTGCGCGTAGCGGCGTGCGGCTGTGAGCTTGCATCCGTTAGATCGTGGGTTCGAGCCCCACTGTCGGCAGCCTTGAAGATGGTTTTCCGTGGTTTCCCATTTTCACACCAGGAAAATGCTGGGACTGTACCTTAATTAAGGCCACGGCCGCTTCCTTCCAACTCCTAGGCCTTTCCTATCCCATCGTCGCCATAAGACCTATCAGTGTCGGTGCGACGTAAAGCAACTAGCAAAAAAAAAAAAAAAAAAAAAAAAATTACAAAATATTGGAAAGGAAATACCGAACAGACCATTTTAGTACAGGCATGTTCATGAAAAAACAGAACTCCTTGAAAGACTGGAGATAGGATGTTCATATTCACAGGACATGTGCATTACGTTCTGAAGAAACGATTTGCACTTGAACCATGTCGGCCCTCAGGTTCAATTTCCACATCGATATCTCGGTGCACCACCATACACTTGTTGTCGCTATAAACCGAAGGTAATGGATCAGTATGATTTGAGCAGACGTGCAGGATGCTTCGCAGACGTATGCGAGAACCGTACCGTCAAACGAGTGAGTGTGAAAGAGGGCGCATTTTTGGAATCAGAGAACGTGATGCATCCATCCGGAAAATTGTTGTTCGTGTGGGACGAAGTGTGTCGGCGGTGCAACAAGTGTGTACACAATGGTTCTCAGAAGGCCGTAGAACACGGCGTGATGGGTCTGGTCGCACCACCCAGATCACCCACCGAGAAGATCGACACCTCATCGGAATGGCATTGCAGGACAGATCTGCGTCCTCGGCTGTGGCGCAACAGTGTAACACATCGTACACTATCAGGAGGGAGAGTACATCGCCGTTTATTACGGTCTGGGTTACCGGCGCGGCGTCCACTTCTCCGCCTACCCTTGACTAATGTGCATAATCATGCTAGACTGCAATGGTGTATGGAACGACGTCACTGGAACAGGAATGGCAGCAGATGTGTTTTCGGACGAATCCAGGCCGCATTTTGGTTCGCTGCAGACAGGGGGAGAGGAATCACATTGACTGCATTCGCACAAGACATACAGCGCCAACTCAAGGCCTTATGGTGTGGGGTACTATTGGGTACAACCACAAATAACAGTTGATGCGTGTCCAGGGTACTATGACAGGTTTGACCTACGTTAATGACATCCTGTGACCCGTAGCCATACCCTTCCTGCACGACACCCTAGACGCCGTATTTCAGCTGGGCAATGCGCGACTACATATTGCTGCACGAATACGTGCCTTCTTGTTGTCACAGGATGTCAGACTGTTGCCCTGGCCCGCCCAATCACCGGACTTGTCGCCCATCGAAAATGTGTGGGATATGGTGAAACGACGGGTGCGGCGCTGTGATCCAATGCCAACCACGAAAGATGAACTGTGGAACCAGGTGAATGCAGCATGGATGGCTATACCCCAGGACGCCATTCGCGTCTTATGCGCGCCGATGCCAACACGCATGGAACAAGTTATCAGTGCCCGTGGAGGACCCAGTGCCTAATAGGCAACAGGACACATACAGAACCTAGGTGCCTGAAATGCTATCGTTTCTTCAGAACATACTAATGAACATGTCCTGTGAATATGAACTTCCTATCTCTAGTGTTTTAAGGTGTTCTGTTTTTTATGAACATGAGTGTATATTCACGGACCTTTGCAAAACACAAATATGTAGGGGTGGGGAAGGTACTTAAAGAGACTGCCATTGCAGAATTTCGAGGAATTTGCAGATAATGTGCGAATGGTGAGATTGCAATTATTGCTAGATAATAGAAACATGACAACGTAAACTTCAGTTTCGTGTGTGGTTGTTATTCACATTCAGTGTTTGTGAATTTCAGTTATAAATATGGCTTATGAACCTAAGCGAAGAAAGTTTTGTGGAAGTTTCGGGTTTAAACTAAACGATTCTGGTAAGGCGACAGACAGGAAAACAGTGTTTTGTTAGAAATGCGGAAAATCGGTCAGTTCTACTGGAAGTATAAGTAGTCTTCAATATCATCTTAAGCATGTTCATCCTTCCAAAGTTTATCTGCATCTGTTAATGACATATTCTCAGACACCGTTGGAGCACCTGCAGTGTTAGTGAAGCCTGTGTCCTCTGATAACGGAAGTGAGATTACGAATAAACTCTCTCTCTTTGAGTCGAACCCTTCGTAAGTGTGTAGTAGCATCACGCGGCAATCCTTTTGTTGATCTGCCTCCAGGAGTCTCTGCTTTGGGCATGGTGACTTGCTTGCTGTAAGCTCATCATGGTCAAGCTCTTGATCTCGTCCGTCCTCTAGGTCTCCGACCGTCGACTTTTCTCATTGTGATAAGTATTTCCATTGCCTCCTGTCTTCTGGCAATTTCACCAGAATATCTGAGTTGTTTTTGGTTGATAAGGGTCGACAGTCTTGTTCTGATGCCGAGCTCTTGCAGGATACGCTGTGCTGCCCATGGTATTCGCAGTAATCTCCGATAACACCACATTTCAAGAGCACCAATCCTGCGGCAATCCGCATTCTTCATCGTCCAAGTTTCTGCTTCATAGGTCGCGATAGGGAAGATCAGAGTTCGAATGAGGGTGAGCTTTGTCTTGGAAGTGACGGAGGTGTCCTTCCAGATGCGGGTAAGTTTTGCTGTTGAATTTCTCGCAATCGCATTGCGCTTACTGATCTCAGGGTCACAGTCTCCGGTATTTGTGACAGTGGATCCCAGATACTAGAAGCGACTGACAAACTCATAAACAACAATTTTGGTAAGGCAGGTCTGTTGTTATTGAAACGATGTACAATCATCACTTTGGTCTTTTTATTGTTGATTTCAAGACCATATTCTCTGCTTCGCTCGTCTAACCTCCGCATGATGCTTTCTAGTTCATAATCATCTGTTGCAATTATCACAGTGTCATCCCCATTGAGACTGATAATTTTCCTGACACCAAGTATGATGCCGTCACTCCAATATTCGGAATCTCACTCATAATGTACTCGCTGTATACATTAAATAGGAGGGGTGATAGAATGCAACCTCGTCGCACTCCAGCAGTAGTAGAAAAGATGTCTGAGAAGTTGCTATTAACGCAGTGTTCGAATGAACTAGGGAAACTAGTGAACTGGTTTGTGCAGGATAGCAGGCCGGTCGACATTGTCTCTGATCATAGTCTTGAAGAGGTTTTACGGGAAGCTTTCAATTCTTACACTTACCATCTTTCCTCTAGAGGCAAACTGACAAGTTGTATGACGAAGAAAGTTCAAAATTATTAGATGAACTGAAACAAGTAGAACTTGTTAGTCTCACGGGGAATTTTTGGTCTCCCATACCAAATCGTAGCTAGTTAGGGGTTATAGCTCACTGGATTGATTCATCCTGGGAATATCGTAATTCAACATTCTTCTTCTTCTTCTTCTTCTTCTTCTTCTTCTTCTTCTTCTTCTTCTTCTTCTTCTTCTACTTCTTCTTTATACGTTTACCCTCCAGGGTCGGTTTTTCCCTAGGACTCAGCGAGGGATCCCACCTCTACCACCTCAAGGGCAGTGTCCTGGAGCTTCAGACTCTGGGTCGGCGGGTACAACTGGGGACGATAACCAGTATCTCGCCCAGGCGGCCTTACCTGTTATGCTGAACAGGGGTAACGTGGAGGGGTGGGAGGATTGAAAGGGATAGACAAGGAAGAGGGAAGGAAGCGGCCATGGCCTTAAGTTAGGTACCATCCCAGCATTTGCCTGGAGAAGTGGGAAGTACGGAAAACCACTTCCAGGATGGCTGAGGTGAGAATCGAACCCATATTATTCAGTTGACCTCCCGAGGATGAGTGGACCCCGTTCCAGCGCTCATACCACTTTTCAAATTCGTGGCAGAGCCGGGAATCGAACCCGGGCCTCAGGGGGCGGCAGCTAATCGGTTCTGTGTGAGTTGCGCCGAGTAAAATTTCCCCGCCGGGACTAGAAGTGGTTTGACAGCTGTCTTAAGCATCTGCTACCTGCGCAGCACCACAGGGGTTATTTCCAAGTTCAAGGAATGTCTGTGAATATCTGTAGTACTGAGATTTTGAAATTAATATATAACAAATATTATTCACTCTATCTTTCTTTTTGCTAGTTGTTTTACGTCGCACCGACACAGATAGGTCTTACGGCGACGATGGGACAGGAAAGGGCTAGGAGTGGGAAGGAAGCGGCCGTGGCCTTAATTAAGGTACAGCCCCAGCATTTGACTGGTGTGAAAATGTGAAACCACGGAAAACCATTTTCAGGGCTGCCGACCGTGGGGTTCGAACTTACTATCTCCCGAATACTGGATACTGGCCGCACTTAAGCGACTGCAGCTATCGAGCTCGGTATTCACTCTATCAATGTTGGTTTCTTGCACATTTAGAAAACCTGCATGGTATTTATATCAGTGCGTGAAATGTGTATAACAACGTAGTTTGACTTAATTTACAAACCAAGTGTGGAAATATGGAATCAGTCTTTCAGTCTTATGAAGAATATCCACAGCCTGTTTGTAGCTAACTGACAGGGTCGGGAATAGAATGAATGAAGAATGAAATACCGCTAAAGGAAGAAAATACTGCCGAATGCGAGATCAGGCGTGCTTTTGCGTAGCCTACAAAGATTAATGGATGGGAAATGAAATGTAGCGAATTTGTTAAATAAAGAATGACCAGTAAAAACAGAAAAAAAAACCTGTCTCAACCTACGTTTCCCCGACATGCACCCCTTATGAAGTGATAGGGCTCAAGAATGAACCATAGCTACTGCCAAAGAAAGGAAATTGTGTGCCCTGGCGAGGCCTGTCGAATTCTCCTGGGTATAAATGACAAATGAAATTGTTTCAAACAGTGATGCTGATATAAATATGAAGAAATCAGAAATAATATTTAAACGCCAACCCTGATAAGGGGTAAGTAGGGAGTGGACACTGTCACATTCTGAAACACGAAACTTCCCTGTGGAATTACCAAACAGGACCTCTAGTTCCTAGAATGATTAATGACCACGGCGCAAGTTTTACTGATTTTAACACGGCGCAACTTTTACTCGGCGCAACTCATACGACACCAGCTAACCACGCTAACCGCTACACCACAGAGGCGGACGTAATTCAACATTACAAATTAAAATTGTAACTGAAAACCACAATTCCGCTAGCTGCATAGAAGAGTTTGAAGATGTAGTTCGTGGATGGGGGATGAAAGATAGCTGTCGCTGTTTGCACTGACAATGCAAGAAATATCGTTCTGGGAGTTGAAAGGGCAAAATACGACAACTTTCGGTGTGCAACCCACTTTCTACAATTAAGTTTAAATAAAGCTTTCAAGAATGCTGCTATCGAAACATTAGTTTCAAACTGCTGGAAAATAGTGAGACATTTTGAACACAGCCTTTATCTAGAAAATCAGCTTGATTAAAGGCTGAGAGCACAGAACAAGGTCTTGTTGCATGTAAATTAAAATTGGACATAGTTACTCGAAGGAATAGCGTGTTCGAGAACCTTATGGAAGCTAAAAGGGGTATTACGGACGTCCTATCGACCCATTATTTAAAATATCTGACCTGTCCGGCTTATGGATAAATGGTTAGCGTGCTGGCCTTTGGTCACAAGGGTCATGCGTTCGATTTCCGGCAGGTTAAGAAATTTTAACCGTAAATGGTTAATTCCGCTGGCACGGGGACTGGGTGTATATGTCATCTTCATCACGGTTCCGTCCCACGAGTTCCATTCCCGAGAGTTCCGAAAACAAATTGATTAGGAAAAACGTCCCATGAGTTCCTACCGTGCATTCACGCATGTGTAAATAAGCTAACGAGTCCTACTAGTTCCGAATGTCTCTGGAAAACCCAGCTGTCAGTTCTGAGGTTTGACCGGCTAATAATAGTACGACGCGACCTTGAAGATTTAATGGCCTTACCTCCAGGTACCTAAGGGCTATTTTCAAGTCATTTGTGTTTGTGTCTTTGAGTGGAGCAGATAAACATGGAGTTCACAACTAGCATTCAAGGAAACCAAATTTTGATATTTAATGGTTACCATTTTTATAAGAAACGCGACAACAAATAAAGTGAAGTGTGGATTTGTGCTGCAAAACCATGTGCCAGAAAAGTGATTTTAAAAAATCGGGAATTGATTAAAGAAGTGGACCATGATTGTGTTCCTGATGTGGCCAGCGTTGAAGTGTTCATATCAGCTACCATGGCCAGGAAAAGAGCTCGGGTGGAGAATAACACTTCATTCTTACAGGTAAGGATGATACATATAACTTTCTTATTGTTTCTCTTTATTTATTTTTTACAAGCTATTTTATTAACCAAATACAGAAAATGAACATAGGGTTGTTGGGCTTTTGAGCCACTTTAAATTATTATATTAAATATAGGGCTATGATTAAACCGTGAATGATTAAATACTATAATATGCTTAGGAATAATATCATCATTTGGCCACATGGCTGTAGAGAGAAACGAGTTAGCAGATAAGGCTGCCAAGGAGGCAGTAACACTGGTGGCGTGCCAGATGCGACCGCATAATCTGTTAACCGTGCCGGATGCGACCGGCGTTGACAAGCAAATTGTCATTTGATAAGTTGTGTCATCACCCAAGATAAGGTAAGCTAAACGAAGTGCAATGCCATTGCAATAAGTCCTATAAGCAGCTACTGCCCCTACTTTACATAACACTTCTGGGGGAAACTCGTTTTACAACACGAAACATGGTGATGCGTTTACGTCTTTTCCCACCGGGCGAGTTGGCCATACGATTAGAGGAGCGCGGTCCTGAGCTTGCATCCGGGAGATAGTGGGCTCGAATCCCACTGTCGGCAGCCCTGAAGATGGCTTTCCGTGGTTCCCATTTTCACACCAGGCAAATGCTGGGGCTGTACTTTAAATGAAGACCAGAGACGCCTCCTTCCCATTCCTAGCCTCTCCTATCCCATCGTCGCCGTAAGACCTGTCTGTGTCGGTGTGACGTAATGTCACTAGCAATAAAAAAGATCCTAATTCTCTGAAATTATTTACGACTTAGGCCTACTTACTTATCGTGTCCTGTTAGTACCAGGAGTATCCGAGGACGTGTTCGGCTTGCCTGGTGCAGGTCTTTCTACCTGACGCCCTTGGGCGGCCTGCGCGTCTGGATGTGGTATTATGATAATGAAGTAGGGAGAGATGAAACCCGGTTTCGGCACGTAGCCTACTCCTCTTGAATAATACCAAGGGGTCTGCTCAATGCTTTACGTCGCCATCCGACGGCCGAATCACCATCAATAGCATCATATGCCCTCACTCCATTTGAACACTGTGAAAGGTTTGGATTTGAATCCCGGCTTTTGGCATGCAATCTAGTGATTAGAAACTGTCTACCACCAACTTTCCTACCCTGCCGGCCAACATTCTGATGGTGATTTTTTTTTTCACTCAGGCTAAGTGGCTCAGACGGTTGAGATGCTGGTCTTCCGACTCCAACTTGGCAGGCTTGATCCTGGCTCAGTCCGGTGGTATTTGAACGTGCTCAAATACGTCAGCTTTGTGTCGGTGGATTTACTGGCACGTAAAATAAGACCTGCGGGACTAAATTCCGACACCTCGGCGTCTCCTTAAACCATAAAAGTAGTTACTAGGACGTAAAGCCAGCAACATTATTATATTTTCCTTTCGACCAACGGCACTCGAACCTGCTAACAACGGTGTCAGACCTTTATTTTAGAAAATACCATGTTAGCTACTTATAAGCAATCTGCCACTTGGCGACAGCCCTTAATGCAGATCAATTGTAAGTGATTGATGGGTCGCATGCGGCACGATGCTTTTCCGCTCGGTCGCTATCGGCACGATAATGGCCGGGTCGCATCCGGCACGGTCGCATCTGGCACGTAACCGTAACACTACCCCCGTTGCCTTTCAAGTTTCCAGCAAGTGATATTCGCTCTCAGCTGAGACATCTGGTTATGTCCCACTGGGAGATGGAGTGGCAGAACTCTCCTCTTCCAAATAAGCTGAGAGCGGTAAAAGGTACTACGAAGGTTTGGAGGACTTCCCTTGGGGCCTCTCGGAGGAAAGCAGTGGTATTATGTCGTCTTCGGATCGGCCACGGTATCGTGACTCACTCCTATCTATTGTAAGGAGTACCCCGTCCGGTGTGTACTTGCGGCGATCATCTTACCGTGGTACAAATCCTTACGGAGTGTATGGACCTGGTCGATCTGCGCCGTAGCCTTAACCTCCCGAGTACAATCTCCCTTATCTTGCGCGATGACGAGCAGTCAACAGACCTCGTCATCCGCTTTATGAGGGATAGTGGTCTTTTTCATCGTGTGTAATGATGTCCTTTGTCCTAGTGGTTTTGTTTCAGTTGCGCTTTTATCCCATTGACTTCATTTTAGTTTGTGTTGCGTATTTTAATGTGTTATTTTAAGGTCTAACGTAAATTATGTATATATATATCTGTACTACCAGGCAATGCCTTATTCCTTTGTTTCCTGTATTTTCTCTTATTTTATTAGAAAATAAGGTATTGCGAATTAGATCCACGGATTGTTTAAATCTCATACTCATTTTTCTTCATCACCATTTGTTTAACTCTAGTTAGTGGATACATTGTCCGACTCGTTGGCTGAACGGTCAGCGTACTGGCCTTCGGTTCAGAGTGTTCCCGGCCGGACCGGGGATTTTAACCTTAATTGGTTAATTCCTACTGCACGGGGGCTGGGTGTATGTGTTGTGTTCATCATCATTTCATCCTCATCACGACGCGCAGGTCGCCTACGGGAGTCAAATAGAAAGACCTGCACCTGGCGAGCCGAACCCGTCCTGGGATATCCCGGCACTAAAAGCCATACGACATTTCAGTGGATACATTTTAAAATTTTAACTCTCACATATCATGTCGTCCATCTCGTTCCATTAGGGGCCGATGAACTTCGATGTTAGGCCCCTTAAAACAACAAGCATCATCATCATCAATATCATCATGCTTAGGGAGCTAATATGATTCATGTGATATGCTTGGTTATTTAACAATTACTGTAATTGAACAATATTGTAACACTTAATTACCTAATTACAAGAGATAACGTGAACCATTCTAACGCCATGTATTTCTTTTTTCAGATGTACGACGAAGAATTCGGACATTTGCATCAGACAGGATACGAGTTAATGACTCGAATGCCTCAGTTCCAAAGTTTAAATAATTCATTGTACAGACAGCGGAGTGAAGCACAAGGAGTGCAGAAAGAACCAATGCATCGAGATGAAGTAAAAGTTAGCTGAAGAAACTCTATGTATACCCTAGTGGCAAAGTAATTAAACAACAACAACAACAAAATATATATAGCATATCGAATTACAGAATACATTATGTTCTCGAGATGAAATGGCGTATGACTTTTAGTGCCCGGAGTGTCCGACGATATGTTCGGCTTGCCAGGCGCAGGTCTTCTGATTTGACACCCGTAGGCAACCTGCGCGTCGTGCTGAAGATAAAATGATGACGAAGACGACACATACACCCAGCCCCCGTGCCAGCGAAATTTACCAGTGATGGTTAAAGATCCGGATCCTGCCGGGAATCGAACCCGGGACCCTGTGACCAAAGGCCAACACGCTAACCGTTTAGTCATAGAGCCCTTACGTTCTCGAGATTATACTGCGTGAACCTGATTACAATTCTGTTAATGGATTAAAGGCATTCGGTTAACCGATCGAAATTGTTAAACGATCGACAGCTCTGCTATAAATGCTTTTTAGTGTAACAGAATTCTCTGATAGAAAAACAAATATTAATGTACTGCCACGTCAGACTGAATCGTCCGGAAGTGAAGAAAGAGGAAGATGATCGGTTATAATTTCTACTGCTAGGGTGATGCGGGCGCCAGAGTTGATAGGCACAGGGGGTTGAACTTGACCGGGTCGATGACGTCATCACCTTGTGAACAGCTGATCTCTTTATCAAGTGGACCCTGGCTCGCTGGCTGGAGCATGTGGCTGTCAGATGTCTGCTGTAATTTACTGCTGTACCTCCTTCCAGAGTGAAACAAAGTCCAAAATAAAATTCCGTGGAGCAATCTCTCAGCGTTCGAAATCAAAACTGTATCACGAGGATGTCATGGCATTTCTCCAGTGCAGTTCAAATGCATTTTGGTTTAGGTAATAAGAGCGTGGGCTAAAGAGATTCAGAACAAAGATAATTCAGCAAGAAAGTAGCGATTGGAGTGAAGGATATTGTGGCGGAATGTGGCCATTTTTGATCTGTACTTAACATCTCATTAACACGTACTACATGCACGGAACACAATCCAATAGGTTGAAAGTCGATTTCGAAGACTAGAAGAATATTATCGGAAGTTAGTGAAATTATCCAATATATGTCTGTAAGGAAAGAAAGGTCCGCCTCTGTGGTGTAGTGGTTAGTGTTGTTAGCTGCCACCCCTGGAGGCCCGGGTTCGACTCCCTGTTCCGCCACGAAATCTGAAAAGTGGTACGAGGGCTGGAACGGGGTCCACTCAGCCTCGGGAGGTCATCTGAGTAGAGGAGGGTTCGATTCCCACGTCAGCCATCCTGGAAGGGGTTTTCCGTGGTTTCTCACTTCTCCTCCAGGCAAATGCCGGGATGGTACCTAACTTAAGGCCACGGCCGCTTCCTTCCCTCTTCCTTGTCTATCCCTTCCAATCTTCCCATCCCCCCCCCCCCACAAGGCCCCAGTTCAGCATAGCAGGTGTGGCCGCCTGGGCGAGGTACTGGTCATCCTCCCAAGTTGTATCCCCCGACCCAATGTCTCACGCTCCAGACCAATGCCCTTGAGGCGGTAGAGGTAGGATCTCTCACTGAGTACGAAGGAAGAACCAACCCTGGACGGTAAACAGATTAAGAAGGAGAAGAAGAAGAAGGAGGAAAGAAAGGCTTTCAGACAGAGAAGTAAGAGCTGTGGTTTGGTGGCTAATGGGGATAATAAAAAGTGTGGGTCAAAGAGAGAAGCATAATGGAAGTTGTTTATTTTGTGGAGAAAAATATTGTGGAGTTAAATATTTGGATAATGGATATAAAACACAAATGGAAAGAGGGGAAAGTATTATTATATAAAAAAATAGGATTTTGTTGTATTTTAAAATTTATGTGACAAAAAGAAATGAAAAATCAATAACTAAATGAACGGTATGATACATGTTTGTTCTAGAATATGTAGATTGTACTACATCTCAGATTAACCGGGCGAGTTGGCCGTGCGGTTAGGGTCACGCGGCTGTGAACTTGCATCCGGGAGACAGTGGGTTCGAACCCCACTGTCGGCAGCCCTGAAATAGGTTTTCCGTGGTTTCCCATTTTCACACCAGACAAATGCTGGGGCTGTACCTTAATTAAGGTGCTGGTGGTGATTATTGTTTTAAGAGGAAGTACAACTAGGCAACCATCCTCTATATAACACTAATCAGAGGGAAAATATGGAAGGGGTCCGACACTTCGAAAAATGAAGGTATCGGCCAAAGGAAGACAAGGGCCACGAAGGGCGTGAAAATGAGACTCCCTAGCCCTCGCAAACCTAATAGCGTCGGGGTCGGAAAACAACACGAGTTGACCAAGGGAGGTCGGATAGGATAGATGAAAGTGAGGACCCTGTCACAAGTAAGTGTAAGCAATGCCAGGACTCAGCTAAGGGCCCCGTGGTTGCCAACCCACGCTCCGAAGTTCAGAGCCCCTGGCGACCCTTTTAGTCGCCTCATACGACAGGCAGGGGCACCGTGGGTGTTATTCTACCGCCCCCACCCACAGGGGGACCTTAATTAAGGCCACGGCCGTTTCCTTCCCACTCCTAGCCCTTTTCTGTCCCACCGTCGCCGTAAGACCTATCTGTGTCGGTGCGACGTAAAAAAAAAAAATACCATTCCTAAACAGAAGATTCGGTAGAATTAGAGTGAATACATTCAAGTTCCTGGGGAAAATAATAAAGCAATCAAAAATGGAGCTTAGAGAATGAGATTAGCTTATCAATTAACAACATACATTTATAATAAAAATATCATTCTCAGTTAAAACAAATCAAAAGATCATAAATCTCTCGGTCATGGTTATCCATCAACGGTTGTTCATTTTAGATAACCTACGGCCATAAGACAGTCTGGACGGTTGCTAGGTAACACTCTCTGGCCATCCATCCATACCTTACATCACAGCCTCCACAGTTGCTATCCTCCTGTGAGTGGGGGTGGTAGAATAACATTCACGGTATCCTCTGGCTGTCGGCCCTTAACTGAGTCCTGGCATTGCTTGCATATTCTTGTTCCAGGCTCCTCTCTTTCATCCATCCTATCCAACCTCCCTTGGTCAACTCTTGTTCTTTTCTGACCCATGTGGTATTAGAGCACTCGAGGCCTAGCGAGTCTTTCATTTTCACGCCCTTCACGTCCCTTGTGCTTCTTTGGCTGATACCTTCATTTTTCAAAATGTCGGACCCCTTCCATTGTTTTTCTCCGTTTAGTGTTACATAGAGAACGGCTGCCTAGTTGTACTTCCTATTAAAACAATAATCATTACCATTGCACGGTTGCTAGGTTCCACTTCCATCACACATTTTGTTACACAAATCTTCGGGTGACCGCCAAATCTGAGACATATTTATGTCAATAATCGCATGGCCCCAGGGGCTCTGAACTTCGGAGCGTGGGTTGGCGACCACGGGGCCCTTAGCTGAGTCCTGGCATTGCTTACACTTACTTGTGACAGGGTCCTCACTTTCATCTATCCTATCCGATCTCCTTTGGTCAACTCTTGTTCTTTTTCGACCTCTACGGTATTACGTATGGAGGCCTAGGGAGTCTTTCATTTTTACGCCCTTCGTGGCTCTTGTCTTCCTTTGGCAGATACCTTCATTTTTCGAAGTGTCGGATCCCTTCCTTTTTTTCTCCCTGATTAGTGTTATATAGAGGATTTTTGCCTAGTTGTACTTCCTCTTAAAACAATAATCGCCACCACCAAATCTCGAAACATGTGAGGAGTTCAAGCAAGACAGTTGGGTTACCATAGAAACAGAAAAAGCACAGAGCCCGGCTGAGATGCTTTCATTTGTTGGCTGTCTGTCAGAGCTGTCCCGATAGCTGTTATCCAGACATGTCAGTTGTTAAATTGTTTTCGCTTCTGAACCCAATCTCTGCTGGCTTTTTTTTTTTTTTCGTCCTGCCTCATCTCGCGGCGATCTTGAGGTCAACATTGAACAGTACCAGTGTAAGATACGGAAGAGATCATATAGTATATCTACGGTATCCTCTGCCTGTCGTAGGATGCGACTAAAATGGGATGAGCACCCCCCTCATCCCCCCCACAGACACCAAATTTCATCTTTCCTATCTCTCCTCCTTTGCTCAACTCTTGATATTTTTCTACCCTGGCGATATTAGTTTGAGAAGCGTAGGGATTTTTTTTTACATTTTTGACGCTTTTTGCGGTGCTTTTTTTTTCGTGATCACTTAATTCTTCGACTGATTCAACTTGTTCCATTTTATCTCTCAATTAATCCTCATTAGTAGAGCCCGGATTTGTAGGCAGTAAGATGTTAGAATGCGTATAAAGGCGGTGATGGTAAAAATGTCGAATTTTAGTGTTTTTTTTTTGAAAAATGTTATTTGGAGTTTCATTGATTGTGTATGACTGCAAGTATTCATAAATATAGAAAATATATATTATGCTGCACCAGTCCTTTCACCAGATTTCTTCAGCTGTCGTTCAGTTAAGACAAGATATCTCGGGATCTATTTGCTCTAGAATGCAGTAATTTATATTGATTTATAGTAAACATCCTGCAGCTTAAGTTGGCTACATTGGTTGCTATGATATCACTTCCTGTCTGGTGTATGTATGGTAAGAAACATGGTAGCATCCAAGTTTTCTAAGTGGCATTACACCTTCAGGTGTGATTTCTGAAAAACTACATTTTTCTGTGAATGTTTCCCCTTTTCTCATAAATTACTTAAGTTAGAGCTCTGAATTTTCTCTCTCTCATTAACAGGTGGTGGTGGTGGTGATTATTGTTTTAAGAGGAAGTACAACTAGGCAACCATCCTCTATATAACACTAATCGGAGAGAAATATGGAAGGACCGCGCGAGTTGACCGTGCTGTTAGGGCCGCGCAGCTGTGAGCTTGCATCCGGGAGATAGTGGGTTCGAACTCCACTGTCGGCAGCCCTGAAGATGGTTTTCCGTGGTTTCCAATGTTCACACCAGACAAATGATGGGTCTGTACCTTAATTAAGGTCACGGCCACTTCCTTCCCACTCCTAGGCCTTCCCTGTCACATCGTCGTCATAAGACCTATCTGTGTCGGTGCGATGTAAAGCAAAATATCTAAAACAGCTAGAAATATGGAAGGGACCCGACACTTCGAAAAATGAAGTTATCGGCCAAAGGAAGTCATGGGCCACGAAGGGCGTGAAAATGAGACTCCCTAGGCCTCGAGTGCTCTAATACCGTCGAGTCGGAAATGAACAAGAGTTGACAAATAACAGCGTTATTGTTTTTATATGGATCTTCAATGATAGAGAAACCATACGTAGTTTAGTCATAATGTCTAATGCACAACAGAAAAACGGAAGGTGAGGAATATAGAAAGGAAAATTTTACGTAAGATGTTAGGTCCTAGGAAGACAGGTGATATCTGGAAGAAAAGAAGGAATGGAGAACTATACAGACAAATTCATGAATTGACTGATGAAATGAGAAAGAGGTGACTGAAGTTTGCTGGACACATTCATCCGATGAGTAACGACAGATTGGCTAACGAGATATGGGAATACACCAGGAAATGCAAGAGCACCAAGCTGGACGAAAGAAGTTGTCTAACTGAACTAGGTCTAAACACCGAAAGAATGTTGGACAGAAACAAATTGCGGAAAATAGTTGACAGACACTGGGGATTTCAGAAACCAGAGAGGCAACAACGAACTTTGACAGACCGACAGAGGGCCTACAGGTCAAAATATGAAGAGGTTTTGGGAGCAGAAGAGGCAGGAAGCCGAGAAGCTAAGTGTGGTCCAAAGAAGGCCAAAACGAATGTAAAATTAAAAAATATAAGAAGTTGATTTAAATCCATATATTGATTTCTAATAATGGTAGAACCAAGAAACTGAATCAGTAAATGTATCAGATGTTAATCTATATCCTATCAAAATTTTGTTTTATTACCTTGGGCAGTTCCAGAGAAACCGGGATGTAAATCTGCTGAATTTAACATTACCGGGATAGGCCGTTGATACTCTGCTTGAGAAGTGTCGACTACCCTGTTCTTGCGTTATGTAGTGAGAGTAACATAAACTCTAGGAAGTCTGATGCGCCGTACCCCTAAAGTTTATGCAAAACTCATAGCACAACCGTTGTGCAGAATATATTATACTTGTTACCTCCAGTGATCTGGATATCTTGGTGGTTCTGGGTTGGGTTGAGAGAATTAATTCATGGTATCCCGCGCCTGTCATAAGAGCCTAGTGAACCCTGGGAGATATCGTCTTGAAAGAGAAGGCTAGCTACCACGGGCAGCTAGATGAGTCTGTTTCAGCTTCAACTTACTGTGCCATGGTTTCTCACTTTCGTGTTTTTTTTTCTCGCATGACCTCTCTTGGTCAACACTTGTTCTCTTCCGAACCCAACGACATTAGGTTCGCAAGACCTAGAAAGTCTCCTATTTTCATGTCCTTCGAAATAAATAAATAAATAAATAAATAAATAAATAAATAAATAAATAAATAAAGTCACTACTGATCTTGTTGCCCTGGCGGCAGATACCCTCTCAATTGTTTACAGAGTCCTTTAAAAGGATTTGAAAGAACTCGCAAATTTATCGAACATTTCCCTGATTCCTCTTGCTATAAATGAATATTTTCCCCAATTTGTCCTCCCGAATTCCAACTTTAGGCTGGCAAGACTTGGCATTGAAGAGACGAGGCATTTGGCTAAGCGGATTCCGAGCTGACATTAGTAGACGAATAAGTTTGAGCGGTGTTTTTCAAAAGTAGGAAAGATCACAATGTGAAAATAAAGTTAGAATTCAAGATAACAAATTGGGGCGAATATTCGTTTCTAGGAAGACGAGTTAGAGATTGGAATAATTTACAAATGGGGGATGTTCAATAAATTCTTTACAATTATTTAATTAGTCTAGGTATACAACAAATAAGGTATCTGCCACCTGGGCGACTGCCATAAATGGAGGTCAGTGGCCATTAGGTTGTGTGCCGGCACCGGTTTTAGCCCTCTCTCTCCCTAATTATAATAAACATACAACCAGACACGCAGGTCGCCCACTGTTGTCAAATAGAGATCTGCACCGCCCTCTCCAGTGGCGACACGATGTCATGTAATATTACATTATGTAATGGAGCATGCTGTCAATAAATGATGAAGATACATCTATGGTAAAAGCAATTGTTCACTGTAGTATATCGGCCGACGTTGAAATGTCACTGTCACATGCTACAAACAGCTGATGTCAGCCTGTCATGTGGACGGTTTCTAAAATCAACTTTGCCGTTAGGAAACTTTATCTTCGGTGGAATTTGTCCATATTTCACAATACGTAATTGAGGGACTTGGCTCAGCTGTTGCTGCTTGGAATGTCGTGGCCAGTATTTGTTACGTGCTAAATGAGATAACTCGAGTTGTCTGCACAGATGGGGCTGGAAACAAGGACGTGCTTGGAACCAGTAATAATGTTATTTGTGTTACGTCTCACTAATTACATATTTGTGGTTTCGGAGACTCAGAGGTGCAAGAATTTTGTCCTGCAGGAGATTCTTTTACGTGCCAGTAAATCTACCGATACGAGGCTGGCCTTCAAATACCACCGGACTGAGCCGGGATGAAACCTGCCATGTTGGACTCAGAAGGCCAGCGTTCTGCCGTCTGAGCTTGCAATCCAACCAAAATTCATGATGGAATCCGGGTACGAAGGGATCTGCTAAAATTTAATTCTCATTAAATTAGCGCCAAGACAATTGCCACCTACTAAGCAATATCAGTCTAGGTTGGTACTTGGACGGAAATTCGTCTGAAGTATCAACACATGCTGCATTACAAAGAAAATTCGTGTCAGCCAATGTCTGAGAGGATACGCGCCGGACCGGTTGCCAAGAACTCGTTCAATTAATTAATATTAAATATTAACATAACCTAAAACTATCATTTACACCATAGACTAAGTATATAACATATTCCGGGTATTCTTAAAATTTCTTATATCAAATAATGACCGTCAGAGGAACGCAATAAAGCGCATCCGTATCGGTAGTTCTCAAAGCAGGAGAGATGACCAGGGTAGTGGTGATTATTGTTGTAAGAGGAAATATAACTAATAATAATAATAATAATAATAATAATAATAATAATAATAATAATAATAATAATAAAGTTAATCTCTTTACGTTCCACTAACTACTTTTACGGTTTTCGGAGACGCCGAGGTGCCGCGGGGTGGTGGTGGTGGTGGTGGCGGTGGTGGTGATTATTGTTTTAAGAGAAAGTACAACTGGGCAACCATCCTCTATATAACACTAATCAGAGAGAAAGAACGGAAGGGGTTCGGCACTTGGAAAAATGAAGGTATCGGCCAAAGGAAGACAAGGGCCACGAAGGGCATGAAAATTATAGACTCCCTAGGCCTCCATACGTAATACCTTCGGGGTCTG
Source organism: Anabrus simplex (assembly GCF_040414725.1). Taxonomy (NCBI): domain Eukaryota; kingdom Metazoa; phylum Arthropoda; class Insecta; order Orthoptera; family Tettigoniidae; genus Anabrus; species Anabrus simplex. The sequence continues at coordinate 6,295,145 of NC_090276.1, read as the reverse complement.
AAAAGAACAAGAGTTGACCAAGGGAGGTCGGATAGGGTAGGTGGAAGTGAGGAGCTTGGCACAAGTGGAAGCAATGCCACGACTCAGCTAAGGGCCCCGTGGTTGCCAACCCACGCTCCCAAGTTCAGAGCCCATGGGGCCCCTTTTAGTCGCCTCTTACGACAGGAGGTTGGGCAAAGGAAACCTTGGAGTAAAGTTTGCAGAAGAAGCCCAGAACTGAGCGGCCAGCATTGGCCGGAGAAGTGTTCCTGGCATTTTCACTGCTTAACGATAGCTCAACTATTCGACCGCTGGAGTCTTCTCAGGCAGCACGTACTGCTCTCCTGAGTGGTAGTACAGGGTTTTCATTGCCTAGCAACGATGCAACAATTACTCACTCTATATACTGTTACTGTAAAAATCGAAGAAATGAGTGGATTTCGAAACAATACAAAAGAGCAATGCAGCACTAGCAAGCATTTTTACACACCTACTCAATGGGAGCTACAAACTAACAAATATTTTAGAATGAATAATTCGGAAAGGGGACTCTGTGTAATGGTAGACAAAAACACTAAATCAAAACAAGATTTGATTGAAAATGAGCAAGCGCAACTCCTTTCTGAACCGAAAACAGGTAGAAGCTACGGTTAATTTGCTTACCCCTTGAGACGACTCCGCTTACCCCTCGTGGTACGTGTATCACACTTTGAATACCACTGTTCTAGACTACACGATCCTGTTTGAAAGTTGTTGAATTTTGACCACTCAGTGGGCTACTTCAGTTTCTACGCAACCTTGTGAAATACCCAGTACAGGCAAACAATAATAATTTAATTACTTTTTATGCTTTACACTACTTCACACACACGAAAAATCTAGTCGTGATAACCCGTTTGTGATTATCTCTACACAGGACTACTCATCCTCAAACAGCTTGCCTGGAATGATACATTGGGGAAATACCTGATAGAAGATCGGACACATCCTCCTGTTAGAAGGCCTCTTGCACTGAACAAGGAGAAGAGTGTACCCCAAGGCTCGAATTGGGGGCCTCCCCAGTCGCACCGTTCATTACCAGGAGACAAATATGTTCGGAATGTTATCTTCAGCGAGAAATTCCTCTAGTATGTTACCTTTGAGTCACTGACAATACAGTTATCAGCCATCAATGCTCCTTGGACTTGAGACTCGCCAACAGACCCAGGTCGACCTCCGGTTCCCAAGAACGCGGGTTCGAACCCGGCAGAAATACGGTAATCGGATTTATAAAACCTGGAGAAAAGTCCATTCGACATCCCATATCGTACGATGTCCGCATGTAAAATATCTCTGGTGTCACATTCAGCGATGGAAAGAGTATAAAAAATGAAAAAAGGTAATTGGGCTGAGTTACGGTTACCCTGAGAATTAAATCACTCAATTACAATTACAAATTTACTTTTTCAATAAGTATTCACTAAAATTACAATTAATTTGCAAAACGCTAGTTTTAAGGAAATTACTGACATTTTTACTCCCAAATCGGTAATACAAAGTTTGCAAGGAAAAATATTAATTCGATTTTGTGTGATATTAAGTGGCTATCATCACTAAGTGAGAATACATAATTATGGTACCTTAGAGCGTTTAAAATGATCGTTTCCCATCATTTTTATTTCAGTAAATTTCTTCTAACATTTCAATAAACAATTTGCCATTTACTCTGAAAATAAAACCACTTTTCCATTTGCGAAAATCAAATGAACATAAATATATCTCCTGGTCATGGCCATCTGTTAACGGCTGTTAATTTTTAATGGTCACCAGCCATAAGACATAGCCTGCACGGTTCCTAGGTAACATTGTCCCAGAAAGAATTGTTTGTCAAGGTTCACATAGCCAAGCCTCGACATCTTTTGGTTAAAGTGCACCTTTTCATTTACTGAAGAGACGTCTTATACGGACACTGAAGGAGTACATGTGTTTAGTTTTAAGAACATGGTTGGAATATGAGTGATGTTTTTGGAAGTACCTCATCCAGAACTGGTGAAGTTGGTGCTTTTGCAGTAAGATAATTTCTATACTGGAAGATTTAGAGGAGCGCTGTTTTCTATCTTGCACACTCAACCCCTCCATCTGGGTGAGATTGTGTCGATGGCACATTTCTTATCTGGCCCCATGCTGAATACGAATTATCCATATTTTTGCATGTTTTGGTTTCTAGAATTCAGATGGAACTTCCAGTTCAGCATGTGTCCTGTTGCCTAGTAGGGGCACTGATAACTTGTCCCATGCGTGATGGCATCGACGCGTGCTGGGGTATAGCCATCCATACTGCATTCACCTGGTTCCACATTTCATCTTTGGTGGTTGGCATTGGGTCACAGCGCCGCACCATATGCCTCATATTTTCGATTGGTGACAAGACCGGTGATCGGGCAGACCAGGGCAACAGTGTGACAACAAGAAGGCACGAGTTCGTGAAGCAACATGTGGTCGCTCATTGTCCTGCTGAAATTGGCGTCGGGCCGATGACCTTCGATGCTAGGCCCCTTGCAACAACAAGCAACAAGAAATATGGCGTCTGGAGTGTCGTGCGGAGAGGGTATGGCTAGGGGTCGCAGGATGTCATTCACGTTGGTCAGACTGGTCACAGTGCCCTGGACACGCACCAACTGTGATTTGTGGTTGTACCCAATAGCACTCCACACCATAAGGCCTTGAGTTGGCGCTGTATGTCTTGTGCGAATGCAGTCAATGTGATGCCTCTCCCCCTGTTTGCGGCGACCCAAAATGCGGCCATCATTTTCAAACAAACAGAACTCGGATTCGTCCGAAAACACTATCTGCTGCTATTCGTGTCTCCAGTGACGTTGTTCCACACACCATTGCAGTCTGGCATGTTTATGCACGTTAGTCAAGGGTAGGCGAGGAAGGGTAACCCAGACCTTATTAAATGACGACGGACTGTCACTCCTGAACGTGTACGATGTGTTACACTGTTCCACTGTTGCTCCAGAGCCAAGGAGGAGACACATCTGTCCTGCAGTGCCATTCGGATGAGAGACCCTAAAATGGATTTAGATCTCAAAAGCCTACGTTTCTGAACACGGGAATAAAATAGGCAAATTCCCGTCTACACTCGTCACTGCCTTCTGAATACTACTTTGCATTACTTCCGAAGGGAATACTATTGAGATAAACGATCGCCTCACTTTCACATAAACAATAGTATTACTGACCAAGGGACAGCTTCTATAGCATAATACTGAATCGATGATACTTGTAGTCTAAAGGAGACCAAAATCCAAGTCATATAATACAGACCTACGGTGTTTCGCACATTGCGGCGACGTTTACAGGCAACGCAAACCTATTTATAGTTATGAGTTTCATTGTGATCCGTATTGAAGTGGCATTACAGTAAATTAAAATTCTTTCAAGGTCTTGCATTGAATAGGTGGACCTTGAAATAATTTTAATTTACTGTAACGCAAACCTATGCTGTTCATCACATAGGTTTACAAACCACAGGGACTCGCACCATCCCATGATGTTCCACATATAGTGGTGTCGCTCACCCATGGTTTCGTTCCTAAAGTGGTACGAATCACAGGTACTGTAGAAGCTAGCAACGTACTCTGTTGCTACTGATCACAAACCTATTTGGTACCTAACATAGTGGTACTACGCGCAAGTAAAGCGACCCATGGTGTTCCCTGCGTGGTGGTACTAATCACAAGTAGTTTCTAAGACAATCATCCCTTGGTCGCCCCTTTTAGTCGCCTCTTACGACAGTCAGAGGATACCGTGGGTTTATTCTTCGTCTGCGTCCCCCACCCACAGGGGGTTGTGTGTGTGGTCCTCGAGAGGTATTTTATTTCCCTCAAGTCCGCCGGCAAGCCGGTTAGGAACCCGCTATCCGCCACTTGGGACGCGCAACGTGGGAGTATCATCTCTCCACCTGCTACGCCAGGTTCGTAGGGCAAAGTTTGGATGCCCAAATATAGTGCTCTTCGAAATGTTCTGAACAGAGAGTACTACGCTGCTTGAGATACCACTTGTCTCTTGTCATTTTATTCACCCACTGCCTAATCAGTTATTTGGCCTTTAGTGAGACCGGACGTAGTGGTTCAGACGGTTGAGGCGCTGGCCTTCTGACCCCAGCTTAGGTCGGTGGTATTTGAAGGTGCTAAAATACGTCAGCCCCGTACCGGTAGATTTCCTGGCACGTAAAAGAACTCCTTCGGGACTAAATTTCGGCACCTCGGCGTCTTCGAAAACCGTAAAAGTAGTTAGCGGGACGTAAACCGCATAACATTTATTATTATTATTATTATTATTATTAGCCCGCCTGGTGGTCATGATCGTTAAGGCGCTGAAGTCTAAAACGGTCTAACACCGAGGTTAGCCGGTTCGAGTCCCGTTGGTCGAAAAAATTTTCACCATCAGAATGTTGGCTGGCAGGGTAGGGGAGGTGGTGGTATACAATTTGTAATCACTAGATTGCGTGCCAAAAGCCTGGATTAAATTCCAAACCTCTCCGCAGTACTCATATGGAGTGAGGGCGTATGACGCTGTTGATGGTGATTCGTCCGTCGGATGGGGACGTTAAGCCTTGAGCAGACCCCTTGGTGCTATTCGACAGGAGTAGGCTATGTGCCGGCACCGGGTTTCACCCTCTCCCTACTATCATATATCACGTCATTCATTTCATCTCCCATTAACTCCTCTGATGAGGTTGACGTCATGAAGGGCATCCGGTCAAAAAAAACCGCCACGACAAATTCATCTCACCTCATACCCGACCCCGTAGGGAAACGGGACAAGGGTTGGACAAAAAAAATATTATTATTATTATTATTATTATTATTATTATTATTATTATTATTATTATTATTATTATTATTATTATTATTATTGGTCGCAGTAACTACGTCTGCGGTTTTCAGAGATGCCGAGGTCCAGGAATTTTAACCCCCAGGACTTCCTTCATGTGCCGGTAAATACAAGGCTATCAGATCCTGTCTCTTAGCTGCCATGTTTGTAGTGGGGTTTGGCTCCTCAGTCACTACCATGGAAACATTTTCCTGAATAAACGTGAGAATCGCCGCAGCAAGATCGTAAAGGCAGTGAAATTAGACTTTGTTTTGTAGATCCATCTATTGAGTATCCTAAGAACAGCGTGAGCAAGCATTTCCGGAGCGCGGGCAAATGCAATCGATAAACAAATGCGGTATTGCACCGCGCCCGAACTGTTCCGGACGACTCTAAGTCGGACACAGACGTAAATCGCATAACTCTTCCACCCGCGGTTAAATTTCATTACAGAGTTTTTTAGTTCGAACAGGAACAAGAATATACACTTTCTAAATTGCATTCCTAAATTCAAGGAATTTCGCTCAAAATGGGAAGCATATTTGTAACTGCAATATCGTACTTAAAAGAAACTCACTTTTCCCTTTGCGAAAATCAAATGATGATAAACATGTTTCTATACTGGAAAACAGGAAGTAATGTGGACATCATAGGGGCAAAACTTTACTTTTTTCACTCAAATTTCTGGAGAAGATAATTGAAAGAAGAATCAGGAATATAGTAGAACCGTTATTCGAGAAGGAGCAACAATGGTCCAGGAAGAGCCGAAGCACTACAGACCTGATATTCGCCATCAGAAGCACAGAGAATGTGCTTCGGTCATGACCATCCATCAATGGCTGCTAAATTCAGAAGCAACATAGACTGCACGGTTGCTGCGGTTAAAATTCCGTCACACGTTTTGTCGCGTTGTGTTGTTGTTTGAGTCATCAGTCCCTAGACTGATTTGATACAGCCCTCCATGCCACCCTATCCTGTGCTAAGCTTTTCATTTCTACTTAGCTATTGCATCCTACATCTGCTCTAATCTGCTCGTCATATTCATACCTTGGTCTACCCCTACCGTTCTTACCACCTACACTTCCTTCAAAAACCAAATGAACAAGTCCTGGGTGTGTTAGGATGTGTCCTATCATTCTATCTCCTCTTCTCGTCAAATTTAGCCAAATCGATCTGCTCTCACCAATTCGATTCAGTATCTCTTCATTCGTGATTCGATCTATCCAACTCACCTTCAGCATTCTTCTGTAACACCACATTTCCAAAGCTTCTATTCTCTTTCTTTCTGAGCTAGTTATCGTCCATGTTTCACTTCCATACAATGCCACGCTCCACACGAAAGTCTTCAAAAACATCTTTCTAATTTCTATATCAATGTTTGAAGTGAGCAAATTTCTTTTCTTAAGAAAGCTCTTCCTTGCTTGTGCTAGTCTGCATTTTATGTCCTCCTTACTTCTGCCATCGTTAGTTATTTTACTATCCGACTAACAATATTCATCTAATTCCTTTAAGACTTCATTTCCTAATCTAATATTTCCTACATCACCTGCCTTCGTTCGACTGCACTCCATTACTTTTGTTTTGGACTTATTTATTTTCATCTTGTACTCCTTACCCAAGACTTCATCCATGCCATTCAGCAACTTCTCGAGATCTTCTGCAGTCTCAGATAAAATAAGAATATAATCGGCAAATATCAAGGTTTTGATTTCCTCTCCTTTCCAAATTTTCGGATGACGCTCCCCACCTCCCACACCCCTCATGAACCAAAAGACATGTTCATGTCAAAACCGGAAATCCACATGTGATTGCCACTAGACTCCTCAAAAATGAGATATAAGATTGTCTGCTTAAACCATAGTGAATCCGCGTACCTTAAGTTCCAAGTAGCCCGCCAGGAATTGAGGAATCCGGAATACAAGAAATGGTGTGAACTTCCCCCAAAAAAGGACGAGAGGTAGAATTATTTAAAGATAAGAATTTCATAATGTTCCGTATTGAACTGAGTTCATAATTAAATTGAAATCATACAATACAAGTAGAATTAGAAACGTAATGTTACATTCCTAGTTGATTACAAGTGGTACCGGTTTCGACCACTGTTCCGGGTCATCAGCCGATGTCCGACTCGTTGACTGAATGGTCATCGTACTGGCCTTCAGTTCAGAGGGTCCCGAGTTCGATTCCCGACTGAGTCGGGGATTTTAACCTTAATTGATTAATTCCAGTGGCTCGGGTCTGGGTGTTTGTACTGTCCCCAACATCCCTGCAACTCACACACCACACATAACACGTAGTTACCTACACATGGCAGATGCCGCCTACCCTCATCGGAGGATCTGCCTTACAAGGGCTGCACCCGGCTAGAAATAGCTACACGAAATTATTATTATTATCAGCCGATCACTTAAAATATATATAAAAAAACAATAGAAACCTTTCACCAGTTGCAGCTCATGAAGCACTATAACACTTTAGGGATTAGCACTGCGTGTTGAAAGTCCCCAAAATCCTAAAGAAGTCGAGGATCAATCACATAAATGAAGCCAGAAACAAGTTCATGAAGAGCAGCAGGACATGCGTGTTGACCGGCACTGTGCTTCCAAATGTTTATGAAACTCGATGAAAAATGGAATAGTTCAAAGATCAAGCCTGCAAACGCTGCTAGGCGCGAAATCGTACAATACAGTTTAATATTCCTAACCATAGAAATATATATTAATGTTTATAGAATCTCGTATTTCAAATTCTTGAAGTTTGGAGATGAAAAACAGCTGACATAAAAAAAAATGTAAAAAGAAAAAGTTAAAAAGCGCAATATTAGGACAATTGAGAAATGCATTTACGCAGCATGTGATTTCCTGAAGATAAGAGCTCAGGTAGTTCTTGAGGTGGCGTAAAATATAAATTTAAATTTAAATATAAATATAAAGATCTGGACTGTAAGTGATATTATAATACACAGTTCAATGCGAAAAAGAAAAAGAGAGAAATACAAGGATGTTAATAGAAGATACATAGGTGTGGATCAGAATATAAATAATGATTAAAGCAGGTAGAGAAGGGTTGAATTAGATAGGAGATGATTAATAGAGTGGAAGTGGAAAGAAGATAGGATAGGATAGGATAGGATAGGATAGGATAGGGAAATAAGGGAGGAGTAGTAGTTTAAGGTTGGACAGGAGGATGGGTTATTGGAGGTAGAAAACGTAGCTAGGAACTGTGTTAGGCATGGAAAATCGAATTCGGGTTTGGAAATTTACCATTTTTGAAAATGGGAATGTGGATGTCGAATAGAATATTGGGTATTTCAGAAATGTCGTTTAAATTGAAATTGGGGTTGAAGTATTGGTCAAGGTGAATAAAACAATTTTCAGTTGTGTTTTTTTTTTTTTGCTACTTGCTTTACGTCGCACCGACGCAGATAGGTCTTATGGTGACGATGGGATAGGAAAGGGCTAGGATTGAGACGGAAGCGGCCGTGGCAATAACTAAGGTACAGCCCCAGCATTTGCCTGGTGTGGAAATGGGAAACCACGGAAAACCATCTTCAGGACTGCCGACAGTGGAGTTCGAACCCACTATCTCCCGGATGCAAGCTCACAGATGTGTGGACCTAACCGCACGGCGAACTCGCCCGGTCGGGTACTAATTCCTTTGGCGTAGAGTTGGAGTTCTCCTTGATATAACATTCAGTTTCATTTATAGAAAGAAATATTCATGATCATTAGCTTTTCGCAAAGGTAAACGTTTCTTTTTCAATCCACAGGGGAAGCGAATAATATTTTCATAATTATAATTAAATCTAATAAAGTATTAAATATGAGGAACATAACATTATACTCTCTACAACTCAGTTCAACTCTATTCTAACGGGTCTGTCTTCAAAATCCGGTCACCCTGCTTGTTCCAAAATGTTCACATATAACCATAGCAGCAGATCTGAATAAGTGATCTAGTCTGGGAGTGCAACTGCCTTGTGACAGCTCTTTCTGATTGACGAACTGCAGAGGTCTTTGGGGAGGTGACCGCCCAGTTCCGGTACTGCCTAACTTGTATAATAGTTTCCTTTCCTGGAAGGAGGGTCTGTCGAATGTGACCCTAAAACATCCGGCAGGACCCTGCTTGCATCTTACCAGCAGGCTATGGAAAGTGTCTGCATATTCTTGATGGATGTAGAATTTTTGCTCCAGCGCACAGTGGGCCAGGAACCATATCTAGCTGGACAAAAGTCGTTTTTACTGGAATTCTATATGTGTATATACTATACTATATATTATAATATATTAATTATATAGTTAATTATTAATTAATTATGCAATCAGTTATATATTGTATATATGATATACTCCTTTGATTAGAAAATAGTCTCGGTTTTATAGTAGCACAATATGTCTTTACTTACTGTTCCTCGTCATCATTATCAAGCAATCTCATTGTCGTCATACTTAAAATACAGTTTGCAGTAAAGTTACGAAATTTATCAACAGAAAGTCCACTTGATATGACATGCAGAATCATAGCAAATCTCCGGATTATTTCTTCGCTGATTCCGGTACTTTCAGCTGATTTGACTGGGTCACCAAATAATCTTCGAGCAGTATTCCCGTCATTGGAATATCCTATTCCTCCACATTTAGGCTGATCACCGATTACACCCATTTCAGAGTGAAATCGTGCTGCTTTCTTATGCTTCCTTATGACTTTGTCTTCGGGTTTTCTAATCTGCCATGCTTCTACATCAAGTCGATAGGCAATATGCAGAAGGCATTCACAAAGTCTAATGTATGCATACATGGGTGATAAACCAAATGCAATTTGGCTGACATAATCTCTTTTTGATCATAACTGAATATCGTTCATGGTTTTAGGTGTAGCTCCACAAACATAACATTTTTGTGCTGGTATTTCACTCAAAGAATTATTGCAGACTTTACCATTAACCATAGTCAGGACGAAGTCAGTAATTACATTAAAATTCACGTCTTCAGCGACGACTTTAGTGGGAATCAAAGATCTTATTTGTTCCTCAATACAATGAACTTATCTCTTACACATATCTCATGTCTCATTTTCGTGTAGGATCTTGATTGGACGACAAAATCTTGGAGGACGAGAATTTTGCCATAGAACCCTATTACATTTGTCCCCAATTGAAACGGAATGTAACTGCAAAGACACCAAAGAAATAACAAATATATCAGAGTCTGTATTTTCCGACTGGAATTTTTGTTTGTAAACACTTTGATTACTACTGCCGTCACAGCCCCACTTGAACACTGCCTTTACCGTATCATTGTCTCTAATACATTGTTTTTAACATCAGCTTGCACACTTAAAAGTCTATGAATTGTGCGGTCTACAAGAGCCTGCAATGTTACTTCAGCAGAGATCTCTGTCCTTAAGAATCCCTGGAGCCTCCCTTTTACCAGTGGACCTAAGAGATACCTCCGCAGCCAACAGAAGTTCGTTCTTCATGAAATTTTCCTGGAAATGTCTGCGTTTTGTTTTATCTCCACTTTCAGTAAAACGCCTTCCTTGTACTTTCCATTCTTGAAGGATCAGATTTCTCCGTTGCAAGTTCCCCGTCTTTGTTAAATAATTGTACTTCTCCATATAGCCATGCCCTGCATTTGGTAAATAAAAAAAAAAAAAACCTCTCTTTCTTTCTACAGCACTGCTTTCATTTGATATCAAAATTACACTTAAAAGCACTTGGATTTTTAATAGTCCTTAAAATGTCCTTAGAAGAGTTATCCAGGTCATATTTTTGAACTATAAAATCATACAACGCTTCAGCAGAAGCCTTAATACACACTAGCTCCTCGAAGAGTTCCCGTCTTTTAAAAGAACACTGACGCGCCTGCGGAGTTTGATCTGTAAACAACATTATATTTATCAAAAAGGCGCAAATATGCATAACATTTGAAAGATGGAAACTGAAGAAGACACTATAGGCTATATGTTGTAGTCATGAATGGGGCTGAATTCTTACAAGAATTTTTTAGAAGTCTACGGGAATTTAATGAATTTGAAAGTGATCATTACATTGTCATTGGTCACAATTGACTCTGTATAACGCAATAAATATAATTCCGATAGTTATTGTAGACATTGTGTTAACCTAAACGAATGCGTTTCTTGTTATCACAAAGATAATTCCTTGTCAACTATCCCATCAAGAGCCGCGCTAACGGAAGCGGCTGACGTATCGCAACTTCATTGTTTATTTTATCTTGATTTATGACATTTAGGGCCGGCCCCGTGGTGTAGGGGTAGCGTGCCTGCCTCTTACATCGGAGATCCCGAGTTCGATTCCCGGCCAGGTCAGGGATTTTTACCTGGACCTGAGGGCTGGTTCGAGGTCTACTCAGCCTACGTGATCAGAATTGAGGAGCTATCTGACGGTGAGATAGCGGCCCCGGTCCAGAAAGCCAAGGATAACGGCCGAGAGGAATCGTCGTACTGACCACACGACACCACCTAATCTGCAGGCCTGAGCAGCGGTCGCTTGGTAGGCCAAGGCCCTTCAAGGGCTGTAGTGCCATGGGGTTTGGTTTGGTTTGGTTTTGGATGACATTTAGGGCTTATATTACAATTAAGGTTTAAAATGAAGATTGAGTTGAATTGTAACTTGAGTTTAAACAGATGTTGAGTCTTATAATGGCCGGTTTAAGTTAAACTGAGGTGAAGAAGGAAATATAAGATCTTGGTAGCAATGACCTGCAAGGAAAGATGAATGTTTTGTTTACTTATTGTAGATAAAATTGCGGACAAAAACAATAAACGTTGTCCTAATTTTACTTGTAAGGAAATAAAATTGCTTGTGCAATTCGTACAGAAATATTTATATAGTCCTTAAACAGTGGCCTTATGAATTCCTCCAAAATCTCCCATTGTAATAAACATACTACCGGAGGCATAAAACCGCAGTGCTATTAGTAGCTGACTGAGGGGTTCTACAGCATGATTTCTGAAATAAAAGGAACTTACTTTATTTTCTAAAATTTACACTTTTGACATTCGAGCAGTTTAAAAAAAGTCATTTTTACATTCTTACCTTTTCATTGCATGTTTTATTCTAGCACCAATTTGCTGAAATAGGGTTATGACGGTCAGTTTTGTAAGCCTAAACCTATTAAAAAAACCTGTTTCGTTCCATATATAAAAGTGACGTGCTCTTGCTCGAAAAACACGTGGTGCCCGTGGTCGTTCAATAATTTGAACCACTTCTTCATCATCGCTTAGTATTTCTTCAAACACCTCAAAAATATCTTCGAGATCCATTCGTTCTGCCATGTTGTAAGGTTATGTATTCTTAAACTTCAGTTTAAATGGCAGATGAGCGGCAGTAAAATTAATCTCTAGGTAAACTTAAGATTAATTTTTATAATATACGACTAACAGATAAACCGAAGTTTAAACTGAACCAACAGTTTAAACCTGTATTATAATACCGGCACTTAGAGTCAAAACAAATTCAGTAGTTCAGACAGTTAGACGAAATGCATAGGATAAAATATTGTTTCAATTACCTTCCCAAAACGACTTCTGTCCAGCTAGATATGATTCCACCGAACTCGATAGCTGGAGTCGCTTAAGTGCGGTCAGTATCCAGTATTCGGGGGATAGTGGGTTCGAACTCCACTGTCGGCAGCCCTGAAGATGGTTTTCCGTGGTTTCCCATTTTCACACCAAGCAAATGCTGGGGCTGTACTCTAATTAAGGCCACGGCCACTTCCTTTCCATTCCTAGCCCTAGTCTTTCGAACACACAAGTTAAAAACAGTACACTGTAACACTATAAATATTTCACTATAACATATCTGTAAACAAAATCCACATTATCAAACAAGGAATAAAAACACGAAGATTGACGCGTTTCGTTCTTGAAAGAACATCATCAGTTTCTGAAAAGCAACACTCAAAAGTTTAGCATATTTCAGTTTATTTCTGTTTAATCGTTAAGAACTTGAAATCTGGAACACTGTAGTAGAGACAAAGGAGCGTATCATTAAGATAGTTCCTATCGTTAGAGGCGGCTAAAAGGGTGACCAAGGGATGATGAAATTAGAAATATGATACTACTTGTGATTAGTACCATCACGCCTTTACTTGCGAGTAGGTACTCAATATGTTTGTGATTAGTAGCAGCAGAGAGTGGTTCACTGTGGGTTTACAGTACCTGCGATTACTATCACTATGTGTGGAACACCACAGGCTTACGTTGCCTGTGATTAGTACCATTGTGTCCATCGTATTTTAGTTCATGGGGTCACGGAGAGTCGGAATCGACTAATCGAATAGAGAGAGAGAGAGAGAGAGATAGTCCGGCTCCATGGCTAAATGGTTAGCGTGCTGACCTTTGGTCACAGGGGTCCCGTGTTCGATTCCCGACAGGGTCGGTAATTTTAACCATAATTGGTTAATTTCGCTGACACGGGGGCTGGGTATATGTGTTGTCTTCCTCATCATTTCATCCTCATCCGACGCGCAGGTCGCCTACGGGAGTCAAATCAAAAGACCTGCATCTGGCAGGCCGAACTTGTCCTCGGACACTCCCGGCACTAAAAGCCATACGACATTTCATTCAGTACCATTGTGAGAAACGTCACGGGTCAGGGCGTTGCCTGTGATTAGTACCACTTTGTGCGGAACAATACGAGCTTACGTTGCCTGTGATTGGTACCATTATGTAAGGAACACCCCGGGCTTTCGTTGCCTGTGATTAGTACCACTTTGTGCGGAACAATACGAGCTTACGTTGCCTGTGATTGGTACCATTATGTAAGGAACACCCCAGGCTTTCGTTGCCTGTGATTAGTACCACTTTGTGCGGAACAATACGAGCTTACGTTGCCTGTGATTGGTACCATTATGTAAGGAACACCCCAGGCTTTCGTTGCCTGTGATTAGTACCACTTTGTGCGGAGCAATACGAGGTTACGTTGCCTGTGATTGGTACCATTATGTGAGGAACACCCCGGGCTTGCGTTGCCTGTGATTAGTACCACTTTGTGCGGAACAATACGAGCTTACGTTGCCTGTGATTGGTACCATTATGTAAGGAACACCCCGGGCTTTCGTTGCCTGTGATTAGTACCACTTTGTGCGGAGCAATACGAGCTTACGTTGCCTGTGATTGGTACCATTATGTAAGGAACACCCCAGGCTTTCGTTGCCTGTGATTAGTACCACTTTGTGCGGAGCAATACGAGGTTACGTTGCCTGTGATTGGTACCATTATGTGAGGAACACCCCGGGCTTGCGTTGCCTGTGATTAGTACCACTTTGTGCGGAACAATACGAGCTTACGTTGCTTGTGAGCACTACCCTTATGTGAGGAGCACCATGGGCCTGTGTTACCTGTGAGTCGTACCATTACGAGGGGCAGGGGACTTGGATTTTTGATCCGTTTAGGTGATAAGCAACATCCCCAGTAACGAAGGCATTGTGAATTGGATAAACTGATTGTTGTGGTTTACGTTCATAATCAGTTTTGAAGTTTTAATCATCATTGCGTTGCTCTTCCTACTATTAGGGGCCGATAACCTAGATTTTAGGCCCATTTAAACAACAAACATTTGAGTGTGATTTCACAGAATCTGATGGTACTCTTTCAAGCATGAAACATGTCTATTTTGTTTAACAGCGTGTATTTTAATTTCGTTTTAATGTATTTTAAGGTGTGTTATAGTACAGGTAAACCCCGTTATACGCGATTTTGGTTTTAAGTAATTCGAATGACGAAGATACCGTCAAGATTTTCGCACTGCAGTTAAATATTAAGATTGATATTATTAGAGACGCATGAACCGACGTTACTCCGAAATGTGTGAGTGGTGTATGGAGGAAACTGTAGCCCGATGCTGTGTGATTGCTAGATGGTGAAGTGATCACTGACGTCACCGGTGCAACTAGAGAAATTGCGGACATAGCACAGCACATTGGACTCACCGATGTCGATTAAGAGAATGTGTGTGACCTCAAATTCTCATTCCGAAGATTTGATCGTTTTGAGTGAGAATAGTAATAAAGAAGAAACAGAAATTGAGGAAGTTCACACCCTTAGAAAGCTGACAACGAAGAAAATGGCCGAGGCCTTCAGAATGATCGACGCTGCAATGGCAATTTTCGAAGAACAGGATCCTGAAGAAATAAGGAGTGCGATAGCGAAGAGAGAAGTTGAACATTATCTTAACTTTTACAAGGAGCTATATAATCAACTGGCAAAGAAGACTACGCAGTCAACACTTCAAATAAATGTCAGGCGCCTAGCGAGATCTCTTCAGCTACAAAAGACTGGCAAAGCAAAGCAAAGCAGAGCAAAGTCATCTCCGTACAGGCCATGAAGGCCCTTGGAGGGGTGGAAGGTAAAGGCTTCCACTATCCGTAACCTCGGCACTTGATGTGGCAGAGTGGTTAACTCTACGCCCGGCCGCCTTTGCCCCCACGAATTAACCTGGTACTCATATTTGGTGTAGGCTGAGTGAACCTTAGGGCCATGTGCACCTCCGGGAGTGGAAATCTCGTTTCTTAAATTTTACGACTTCCTGACGGGGATTGGAACCCACGTCCGTCCGGGCGAACCGAGCACGCCTTTACCGCCTCGGCCAGACACAAAAGACTGGCACGAAAGGAAATGCGTGACGGAAATTGAACTAACCACAGCATTGTCAGATTCTTCCGATCCAGAGCCTATCTAGGGTATGTAGATGGACTTAATGAAATTATTTTTGTTTATTAATGTTTATTTTTAAGGGTATAAATTTTACATTGAAATGCGTTTCAGAAACATGATCACGTTTATTATTATTTTTTTTGTAAAAATACTAAGAATCTCTGCTATTTTAAAATTATTATGTGAGTAAACGGAAACCTAACATAAAATGACTCGATTTACGCGAATTCGGTATGCGCGGCGTTTTCGCGGAACGTGATTATCGCGAATAACGAGGTCTATCTGTATAATATTTACATTCAATATGTGTGTTCGAAAGACTGAAAAGCTTTTAAGTTACATTTAAGTACAGCCACAATATTAAATAAAATATGTTATTAAAAACAAAATCCTTTGAAGATGTACACTTGTTTGAACGAAATATGTGTTTAACAATGTGTTTTAATATTTAGTTTGTATTATACAAGGCAAAGTCTTTTTACATTCTCTTTCCATCTTACTGGAGGAGTGGTAAGGAAAGGCAGAGCGATCAGCTGAAGACTGGGGATCTTTGTTACACCGACAATGACAATGTGTCCAGGTGTTTCCGGTGCTCTAGATATCCTATCATATCTCGTGTTTGTCGAGAAATCAGCCGGTCTTTCATTCATACAGACAGTTCACACGGCCGTGAAATACGCACATTGGCGATCTCAGTTCTCTTAGTTCATTGACTTGACATTTATCGTACAAAGACCGGCTGCTGCCATTACTATCACTTTTGTCAAATCCATTCTTTGAACAAGCTTCTGTGCTTCGCCAATTACTTTATCATTCCAAACAAAACAAAAAAATAAAAAAATAAAATACAGTTTCGCGTTCTATTCAACAGCTCGAGAAAAACGATCAATCGGCGTGTACATCTACGAGTGATGTTAAACTTGTTTACCTTAAATATATCATACAATAATAATAATAATAATAATAATAATAATAATAATAATAATAATAATAATAATAATAATAATAATAATAATAATAATAATAATAATAATAATAAATCTCTTACGAGAAAACTCAGTAAATGGACTCCAAGAACCAAAGTCTGGCATGCATTTCTCTAGTCAGCTAATGAAATTCGCAGACATCTTATGGACGCTTCATACACAGAGTGTTCCTTCGAACTGAAAGTTATACTTCCTTACTTCGGTCATTTCAAATGTATAAATACTTTTCTATTTTCATGCCTTTTTTCTTCCTAATGTGTTTTGTAAATATGTATATATTATATATTGTTTAGTTATAATTAGTAGTAAAGTGCTGTTAACATCAGTATTATTTGAATTTATTATATCATCTGTAATTGGAGAATTAATAACTCTGTTGACGATAAATAAACAAATCAAATCAAATGACTTGCAACCAAGCATCGCAACATCATACAAGTTAAGCAATTCAAGTACTTAGGTGAAATTATCGAGAACACTGCAAGTAAAAAAATAACTAATATAACACGTGCAGAAACATTATGTAAAGCCTACACAATCAGTTGGAATATGAACAGCTAGCTGTTATCCACGGCTTCGTCGCGAGGATTTGGTAAGTCGATAAAAATTTATTGTTCCTCGGTACTGCACCTAAAACATTATCTGAAATTGCCTAACGTATAAAAACTCGCCGAGAAATTGCATTTCATTTACCCCACAACCTTTTTGTAAACTACGTTTGGGGCTAAGATGACCAGGCTGCTGGCAGAGCTAAATCTGGAACATGCGACATGGAACTCTATATGTGAGAAACAGTCCTCTTTTAAGTCGAAATAAGAATAGGGTTTCTTTATTTCTATAGGAGATTCCAAATACCGATTTTCACGTCTGCAACATTTTAGTTTTTGAGATGTAAGTATCTTCATAAATATAATTCAACCCCTTCTTCACTTATTTTCGATCTCCAGCTTAAGTTAGTTCTCCGAAACCAAAATGTACGTGTCTCATATAAAGTATTCAACTCCTTCCTCACTTCTTTTCACTCCCCCTCTCCCCTTCAGTGGATTTTCTGAAAACCAAAATTTGTGTTCTTTTATTTTTAAAGGAGATTCCAAATATCAATTTTCATTTCTGTAACATGTTAGGTTTTTGTGATATGTTGTAGATTATCTCGCTGCTGTAAGAATTCTGGAGCTGATGTTGCCATGGTTACGGCAGTTCATTTCCTTATCCGATTCCTAGGGCAGGGGTAGTTTGTGCCAATATCTCCATAACAGTTGGCTTTAGGGCTTTAGAACATGGTTTTCGGACCCTTAGGGCTTACCGAGTTTTGTTTTTTGCGTCAAGGGGCTTAAAATGAGCTTTGTCTCGTCCTTGTACGACAAATTCGATTTCGCCTATATTAGCCTATTATTGTTATATGTTTTATCTCCCCCCGTCGCCCCTCCCTGGAATTGTTTTGAAAATAAAATGCAGCTGATGATAATCACTGGCAATGTAGCTTTCTATACGTGAAGTAATTTTTAAAATCGGTTCAGTAGTTTTTGAGTCTATCCGTTACAAACAAATATACAAAATTTTCCCCTTTATAATATTGTAATATAGATGAGAAATCGCTTAAACTTCGTCGCTACCACACAGTTGAACTGGCGTATGGTTTTTAGTGCCGGGCGTGTCCGAGGACAAGTTCGGCTCGCCAGATGCAGGTCTTTTCATTTGACACCCGTAGGCGACCTGCGCGTCGTGATGAGGATGAAATGATGATGAAGACGACACATACACCCAGCCCCCGTGTCAGCGAAATTAACCAATTATGGTTAAAATTCTTGACCTTGCCGGAAATCGAACCCGGGGCTCCTGTGACCAAAGGCCAGCACGCTAACCATTTAGCCATGGAGCCACCACACAATTGTTCTCCCAGAAGCAGTCTACGCAATTGAGACGTCATCCTTAACCATCAATATCAAGGACATAGAGAAAATAGAACAGCAGATACTCCCGAAGATATTTGGACGTAAGATTCAAGATGGTATATGGATGCGTAAAACGTCAGGAAAGCTGTATTGTATGACTGAGCGATGCTTCTCAGTTGCACGGAAGAGGCGTATGAAATTTTACTGATACATAGGACGAATGCACGTCTCTCGACTAGCCAAAACAATCTTTTTTTATCATTAACGAACCCTAACAAACCAAATTTAGCTGCAGTCGCTTAAGTGCGGCCAGTATCCAGTAATCGGGAGATAGTAGGTTCGAACCCCACTGTCGGCAGCCCTGAAGAGAGTTTTCCGTGGTTTCTCATTTTCACACCAGGCAAATGCTGGGGCTGTACCTTAAATAAGGCCACGGCCGCTTCATTCCCACTCCTAGGCCTTTCCCATCCCATCGTCGCCATAAGACCTGTCTATGTCGATGTGACTTACAGCAAAAAAAAAAAAAAAAAAAAAAAAAAAAAATGCGCTGGTAGAAGCAAACAGCCAACAGCCAGGAATTTGAAACTCAAAAATGCTTGGACAAAAGAGAGAAGACAAGGCCATAGTGAAAGGATGAGGAAGTTTTGGGAAGATAAAAAGGACAAGAAGTCCAGTGCTAAATAATGGTTTTACGTGCTCCTTAGAGGGTAAGACGCATTTTATATAAAAAAAAATGCTTGTCTTGGAACAGTAAAATTCGTCATTACTTAACAGTGATCAAACCTGGAGATCTTTATGCTTCAGAAACATTCAGTTTACGTCGTTTTAAAGGAACGATTAGAGACTGAAGACAGGAAAATCACGAGAAAAATCTTAGGGCTAAGAATTAATAATGGAATACATTACCACAAACACAACTCGGAAATATATTTTAAAAACTCTAAACTTACTGAGACTGCGATGAATTCAATGTTTAACCCATTTGGAAGGAATAAATAGCACCAGACTAACTTATCGAACCCAGAAATTTCAGCAAAACAAACGTACGAGATCAAAATGGTATAAGCAAGTAGAGAAAGAGCTCAGTGAATTAAGATAACCAACTCTGCAGGACAGAAATGTAATTAGAAAAGTGTTTCACACAAGGGGATTCGAGGAAGAAACGAACACGACGTACTTGGTCGGGGGAACAGAAATTACAACAAACGATGACAATGGAGAACTACTGGGCAAGGAGGAGTGCTCAACAAATGCTGATTCCCCATGGTCCTACGTGACCCATTCGCGCATAATAATAATAATAATAATAATAATAATAATAATAATAATAATAATAATAATAATAATAATAATAATTCATTCCATTGAAAAACTGCATGAAATTGCCATCAAAACGGGACTTCAACTTTCATATGAGAAAACTCAGTACCGGTATATGGAAGGAGCCTCACGATGCTTAGATGGGCAACCCATGATAACTAAATTCGGCAAAATTGTTCAAGTGAACCAATTTAAATATTTGGGAGAAATTATTCAGCCCTCTGGTTTAAACCGCGAAGCAAATAAAGAAAGAATTTCCAAATTACAGAAAGCATACAGGATCACTTGGAACAGGTATAATAAAAAAAATCAATATCCCGGAATGCAAAACTTCGACACTATAATACAGTGATCAAAGCTGAAGCGTTATATGCTTCAGAAACCTTAATCATTGGTGGCGGATCTTTAACCAAAGACATTGACAAACAAGAAAGGAAAATTTTACGAAAATTTTTTGGGCCAGGTTGTATAGATGGAATATGGAGAAAAAATCATCCCAGGAGATATATTGTTATTCTGAAAAGAAAATTCTCACACTTTTCGGAAAAGACGATTGAAATTTTATGGACACATTATCAGAATGAACACTAACAGGCTAACTAAAAGAATTCTCAACCTGTCCCTTTCGCCTAAAACCAAGAACAGCTAGCTTTGTGAAATTGAAACAGATCTCCAGGAAATCAACATCTCAGAAGACATTGTACAGGACAGATGTAAATTCAGAACCAAAATCGACAATCACCACTTTGAAGACAAACCCAACACCAGAGCTACTATAACCTGGACAGAAGAACGAAGGAAGCAGCTCAGCGAGAGGATGAAGAGATTTTGGGAGGAAAAGAAGGCCAACACATCAGTTAAGCAAGTTCAACCGTGCTCCTGAGTAGGGCATAACGATGTAAAAAAAAATCATCTTCATCATCATTTGTTACGCCTTTTGGCGTTTGGTCTGCAAGCCTCTGTGAATTTGTTAAACACTTTCTTTATTTGCAACTAGTCCTGTGGCCTCGTTTAGTTCCATAACTACAATCTTTAAATCATCAGAAAGCGAGTCTAACCATCGTCGTCTTGGTTTCCCTCTACTTCTCTTATCCTTCTTAACAGTCCATTATTCTCCTAGCTAACCTATCTTCCTCCATTCGCCTCACATGACCCCACCACCGAAGCCGGTTTATGCGTACAGCTTCATCCATCGAGTTCATTCCTAAATTAGCTTTTATATTCTCATTCCGAGTACCCTCCTGCCATTGCTCCCACCTGTTTGTACCAGCAATCATTATCGCTACTTTCATGTCTGTTATTTCTAACTTATGAATAAGATATCCTGAGTCCACCCATCTTTCGCTCCCGTAAAGCAAAGTAGGTCTGAAAACAGACCGATGTAAAGATAGTTTCGTCCGGGAGCTGACTTCCTTCTTACAGAATACTGCTGATCGCAACTGCGAGCTCACTGCATTAGCTTTACTACCCCTTGATTCAATCTCACTTACTCTAATACCATCCTGGGAGAACACACATCCTAAATACTTGAAATTACCTGCCTGTTACAGCTTTGTATTCTCAATCTGACATATACTTGTTTTGGATTTCTTACCTATTGACATAAATTTATTCTTAGGAAGGCTAATTATCATACCGTACTCAACGTATCTATTTTCAAGTTCCAAGAATTAGACTGCAGATTTTCGCACAACGTGCCGTAAGACCAAGTCGTCAGCATAGGCCAAACTGCTTCCTATATTTTCGCCTAACTGTATCTCTCCCTGCCACTTAATACCTTTTAGCAGTATAATTTTTAGTATTTTATTATTATTAATGTAGTTTTTGTTTCTGCTGCTGTTCCATATACTCCCATATTAAACGTTGTCATTACATTTTTATTGGCAGTATCACTACAGTTAAGCATGCTTGATTCTAAAGCGTGCTAATAATAAAATACCTCATTTATAAAGGATTTGCGCTCGTCGATTCTTCTGCGGTGCAAACTATTCACTATTTTAAACGCTACATACTAATCACTGATGAACAAAAACTATCCATAACTTATGCTCTGAACTCCGCAACTACAAAACGCGAACTGTAAACTAAGATGAGAAACGTGTTGAAAGATTCACTCTGTGAATGGTCACAAGAACAGCTAATGTTAGAAGAATACAAGTAGTTTGCAATAACATCGCCATAACACCCGCCGCTACAGCTTCGTCTGTGTCCTTTATTTATTGTGGGCATGTCACAACTAGCCCCTAGCTTGACATTTTACACTCCCTCAAAGGTTCACTAACCTTCAAAACAGTTACTCACTATGAGGGCTGAGAAGGAATTAGCTCTTTTGTCAAGACGGAACATACTTTCATTTTCTCATATCATTAATTGCTTCAAAACAGTGGTACTCAGATATTAATTTGGTCTTATTAAATTAATTATCTAAAATGTAAATAATATAACATTTCTAAAACTCGTTATGTCCGAAAATCTGATGGGGCTAAGCCCCTGCATAGTCCCCCAGTATGGCGAATATATTTTCCCTCGGTACCCTTGCATTTGCCTTCTCTAGATCTACATTACTGTCTATTCCTCTCGTAGTATTTTTCGTCACCTGGCGCATACTGAAGATCTGATCTTAACAGCACCTCTGTGGTCTGTAACTACACTGGTTTTCATCCAACTTCCTCTCAACCACTGATCGCACTCTCGCCTCCAAGATACCAGTGAATACTTTGCCTGGTATAATCAATGAGATACCTCGATAGTTGTTGCAATCCTTCCTGTTCTTTTGCTTATAGATAGGTGCAATTACCGCCTTTGTCCAAGAAAAAGGTACCTTACTAACACTCCAAGCTAATCTTGTTACTCCATGAAGCCATTTCATCTCTGCCTTTCCACTGTATTTCACCATTTCAGGTTTAATTTGATTTGCTCCTACTGCTTTATCACAATGGAGTTTATTTACAGTACCATCTTTTCTACATCCTCACGCGTAATGTTACCAAAATCATTGTCGTCCTGGTGGTGATTATTTTTTTTGCTAGGGGCGTTACGTCGCACCGACACAGATAGGTCTTATGGGGACGATGGGATAGGAAAGGCCTAGGAGTTGGAAGGAAGCGGCCGTGGCCTTAAGGTACAGCCCCAGCATTTGCCTGGTGTGAAAATGGGAAACCACGGAAAACCATCTTCAGGGCTGCCGATAATGGGACTCGAACCTACTATCTCCCGGATGCAAGCTCACAGGCGCGCGCCTCTACGCGCACGGCCAACTCGCCCGTTGATTATTGTTTTAAGAGGAAGTACATCCAAGCAACCATCCTATATATAACACTAATCAGAGCGAAGAAATGGAAGGGATCCGCTATTCAAACAATGAGAGTATCGGCCAAAGAAACCCAACGGCCACGAAGGGCGTGAAATGAAAGACTCCCCAGGCCTCGAGTACTCTAATACCGTCGGGGTCGGAAAAGAACAAGAGTCGGCCAAGGGAGGTCGGATAGGATGCACGAAAGTAAGGAGCCTGGCACAAGTAAGTGGAAGCAATGCCAGGACTCGGATAAGGGCCCCGTGGTTGCCAACCCACGCTTCCAAGTTAAGAGCCCCTAGGGCCCCTTCTAGTCGCCTCTTACGACAGGCAGGGTATACCGTGAGTGTTATTCTGCAACCCCCACCCACAGGGGGGACATTGTCGTCCACCTATGAGCTTTGTTGTTAGCGACGTCACCAACAAGATTTCCTTTTACGTTGAGAAGATTTCCAAAATATTCCTTCCACAATAATAATAATAATAATAATAATAATAATAATAATAATAATAATAATAATAATAATAATAATAATAATAATAATAAATGTGAAGGCATGGATAAATCACTCTGTCGCATAAAATTAAAAAATACATTGCATCAAAGAAAATCAATTGCATGTACAAACATATTGCAATAAATGATTGTTTTCTCTTCAGTTTCACGTGATCTGGATGTAGGGGGGATAGGAGTATTCTATTTATTAATTTACTTATTTTATTTAGTGTATGGCCAATATTAAAAATGTTAAAGAGGAAAAATACAATATTTGTCAAAGGGAGGAAAATGTTCTTTAACACTATAGATAACCATTATACCGAGCTCGATAGCTGCAGTCGCTTAAGTGCGGCCAGTACCCAGTAATCGGGAGATAGTGGGTTCGAGCCCCACTGTCGGCAGCCCTGAAGATGGTTTTCCGTGGTTTCCCATTTTCACACCAGGCAAATGTTGGGGCTGTACCTTAATTAAGGCCACGGCCGCTTCCTTCCAATTCCTAGGCCTTTCCTATCCCATTGTCGCCGTAAGACATATCTGTGTCGGTGCGACGTAAAGCAAATAGCAAAAAAAAAAAGATAACCATTATAAGGAAAGTTCCTAAATAATACTGTATATGATCACCAAAGGGGAATGAAACTAGTTTCTTAACTAAAACTAACAGAGATTTTATCTACATTTTGTACAGAAAGTGGTCTCGCCTCCGCACGTTTACCTCTTCATTGGCCCTGCACGTATCCCTACAACAATACAACTGGCGACAGGTAGTCCTTGAAATGTCCTGGTACATGTCACATCACAAATTAAGTCACGTACATCATTAGTTTCCTGGGTAACTCTAGAACCAATGATGCATGCTGTGCTATAACCTCTTTCTTTAAATATTATTGTTAGACGCATCATTAATACCCACAATCATCTACTTACATACATAATTTAGTCAGTGTAACGTTGATCAGTGATAGAGTGTCGGCCTCAAACCCGATAGAGGTAGTCGGATTTTTGAAGGGCGGAAAAAAGTCCATTCGACACTCCATGTCGTACGATGTCGCATGTAAAAGATCTCTGGTGACACATTTAGTGCGTACCCGACAAAATTCATTAAATCACAGCCACAAACGCCCAAGAGGGTTTCGATTTACTCGGTCTGCGATCAATTGCATGTACAAAACGTTATTGTTCTCTCTTCAGTTTCAGGTAATCCGGGTGTTGGGGGATGGGAATATTCTATTTATTT
The DNA here is from genome assembly GCF_040414725.1 of Anabrus simplex. Lineage (NCBI taxonomy): Eukaryota > Metazoa > Arthropoda > Insecta > Orthoptera > Tettigoniidae > Anabrus > Anabrus simplex. The sequence continues at coordinate 6,270,403 of NC_090276.1, read as the reverse complement.
ATTTATTTATTTATTTATTTATTTATTTATTTATTTATTTAGAGCAGACCGATGACTCCCATATTCACATTGCTTTTCTTTGTACTCTCTAACGCTCCTTTAATTTACGAAACAGAGTTTTCCTGCATACTGTATATTGTAAGATCACTGGGCAAATAATTAGTCGGCGCTGGAGAAATCATTACAAGCATCATTTCACAGCATGTAACTCCGTCTCTGGACTTAATAACCGCCTGGATTCAGATACGTCGCATCCACTCGCTGAATATTTTATCGCGCAATTCCCCGAAATTGCTGATGTCGGCGTTTTATCCGCTGTTCCAACATGTCCCACAGATTTTCAATTGGTTTCAAGTCGGTTGATTTCGCAGACCAACCGAGATGTAATAGGGTGGAGGAGTGTTCATAAAACCAATGACATATGCGTCCAGCGTGATGAACTTTGCTGCTGTTAACTTGAAAAATATCGGGATATCAATAGCATACTCATCATGCAGGTTCATATTAGTGCTGACCTCACTGAGCGGTCCAATCCATGATACGAAAAACAGCCCGAAACATCACAGACCCACCTCCGGCTTGAACCTGACCTTGCACACACTGCGACATCCTTACTTCTACCCATGCTGACGTACACTTTCCTCTTGAAATATCAAGTGCGCGTGCGCCGCGCCATCTGTACTGTCTGTGCGTTCGCATTATGGTGACTAAATTTTTGTCCGGCGAGCTTATTTTTTTGTGCGTTTGCTGGTGACACTATGTCTTCTGATATGGGGTAGAACATTGATCTGTCTCAGTCTCATCCTTGGCTTTGTCAATATGAAAGTGACTGAGATATGAGTGATGCTAGTAATACCATTCCTTATGCAGCCAGTCCCTGTTATGAATGGTGTAAAATGTCGCTCATTGGGGTTACCACGACTTTCACAAGCGCATTGAATTGTTACCGTTCTCTTCGTGGGTCGGCACAGTAGTACCGGACGTTGCTGGACAAATTTATTAAATGCAATTAACTTCGAAATATAAACATTCTGTGTTGTCTATTTTCCCCCCACCCAATCCTTCTGTATTTCAATACTGAAATTTTGTATGTGCAGTAGTTTACGGTTGTGTCTGTAAAAGTCTAAATAAGCCACGTCTAAAACACGTAGGGGAGAATTGAATCTCCACTTGCTATATACACTGGCACCAAAATGTATTGGCACAACTAACACTATATATACATTCCACACAAATAAAGGTGATGCCAAGACACTGTTATATTTATTGAAATGTACAGTATAAAACATAGTTTTCAAGACAAAATCAGTTGCTCTACACATCAAGAAAGTATCGGCACACCAATACACAAACTCAAGTCTAGTAGCCTGTGTGCATTCCGTTGGCATTGATGACAACTTGCAGACATCTTAGCATGGAGGGAACCAAGTTGCGAGTAATCTCTCGTCAGATCTTGGACCATTCCTCCAACAACATCGCCTGAAACTCCCGCTTCCCTGTAGAACGGCATTTTCAAACTTTTGTCTCCAATTGAGTCCAAAGACGCTCTATCGGGTGAAGATCAGGGCATTATGCTTTGGTGCATTATATAGTAACCACTCCCGCGTTCGCAGAGCCGTATGTTTCGGGTCGTTGTCTTGGTGAAAGTAAAAGATGCCATCAAGACCTAGTTTCTGTGGACTACTTCATAAGTGGCCTCGCAACACATCCATATATTTACAATGATCCATGAGACCTTCAATAATTGCCAGGTCACCAACACCAGCAGCTGCCATGCTTCCTCCCGCATGTTTTACTGTAGGTAGGACATATTCTGATTGGAGCTCTGTATTTCTTTTGCAGCACATTTTTACATTTCCATCAGATCCAAACAAGTTAAACTTGGATTCGTCAGAAAATATCACCGAATTCCACAATTCAATCGATTTATTGACATAATCTTTGGCGAACTGCAAGCGTTTCCTTCGGTTAACTTCCGAAATAAATGGTTCCTTTCTGGGAGATCTCCCATGAATATCAGCTGCGTTCAAATCATCCTTAGCAGTTTGAGCACTGGCCTGTTTGTTGACTGGATGTCCGATACAATCGACCCTACACTTTTAAAGGGCTCTGTTAGTGCAAGACGAACTGTGCTCCGACGCTCTCTACATGTAAGAACTCTTGGACGTACAGATCTGCATTTATTGTCTGTTGTACCAGTCTCTTGAAACTTCTTGATGATTGCCAGCACTGTTGTATAAGTACAACAGAAAGTTTCGCGGTAACTTTTATCCTGCGAATGCAAGAAAACCACCTTGTTGCGGAATGACACGGAATGCTCCTTCTCCTTCGGGTTCATCGTGACAAGTGAATGATTCATACACTGGCCATCAGGCCAACGACTGAACTGTTTGTCAACTCCAATTGCACAAATCTGGTACTCGCGACGCTGTCTCTAAAGCTCAATAACAAACGTCGTACAGTGTGCCATTACTTTTTTGAGCAGGAAAAAGCCCTAATGTAATAGTTTACATGGGTTTATGTTTTGTTCGGAATATAGTTTATATACAAATTATTTCTTTTATTGAGTAAGGGTTAATGGTATACATACAATGTTCCTAGTATTTATACAATTGTATTATATGCGAAAAGGTGTCTGTGCCAAATCTTTTTGGTGCCAGTGTATGCCCTCTCGGGCTAGCATGACCAATGTTATGGCTTCGGATTGAGATAGCGAAATAAAATTCAGGTAACTCAGTTGTCAAAACTGGTGGTCAAGGATGACATTATTAGCGATTACGATGATGTCTTTTTCGTACGGTAGTTAAAAATAAATATGTCAAAAAGGAAGGTCGTAAAAGCACCATAGGCGGCACCATGTACTGTAGCTGATATGACAGGCGTTAGGGAGTTTAGAAAAGTAATTATGATCGGTGGAAAACGGTAAATGAAAATGTGAACAGACTGTGGGTTACGTTTAAATCAATTGTTGAGGGATGTGAAAACAATTATGTATTGTACCTTTCAAGGTGGCAAAGAATGGTGAAGGTGTGCTTCCGTGAGTGAAGTGCATAAAATCTATCAATAGCAATGGATATTATTACATATTTTCGGCAACCTTTCAGCAGTGCTTGGAAATATTTTAGTCAGTTTAAACCATCTGTGTTCAGATGCAAATTAGGATATCACATGCAGATTTTATCAATTTTTATCAAGCATATCCATTCTCGAGTGGGGTATTAAATGCCTTTTTTTTAAAAAAAATCAAAAATACCAGGTTACATTTAAAAGAATGCACGTGTGTTCCGGAAAAGTGGCGTAATTACAGCCGACTTGTAAGAGAAAGTTACTTTCGGTGGTAAAATGAAATGTCGTATGGCTTTTAGTGCCGGGATATCCCAGGACGGGTTCGGCTCGCCAGGTGCAGGTCGTTCTATTTGACTCCCGTAGGCGACCTGCGCGTCATGATGAGGATGAAATGATGATGAAGACAACACATTTACCCAGCCCCCGTGCCATTAGAATCAACCAAGCGCGTAGAGGCGCGCGGCTGTGAGCTTGCATCCGGGAGATAGTAAGTTTCTAATCCCACTATCGGCAGCCCTGAAAATGGTTTTCCGTGGTTTCCCATTTTCACACCAGGCAAATGCTGGGGTTGTACCTTAATTAAGGCCACGGCCGCTTCCTTCCAACTCCTAGACCTTTCCTATCCCATCGTCGCCATAAGACCTATCTGTGTCGGTGCGACGTAAAGCCCCTAGCAAAAAAAAAAAGAATCAACCAATTAAGGTTAAAATCCCCGACGCGGCCATGAATCGACCCCGCGACCCTCTGAACCGAAGGCCAATACGCTGACCGTTCAGCCAACGAGTCGGACTCTTTCGGTGGTGATTAATGTTTAAAGAGGAAGTACAACTGGGTAACCATCCTCTACATAACACTAATCAGAGGGAAAGAAGTGGAAGGGGTCCAACACTTCGAAATATGAAGGTATCGGTCGAAGGACAAGGGCCATGAAGGGCGTGAAAATTAAAGACTTCCAAGGATTCGCAAACCTAATACCGTCGGGGTCGAAAAAGAACAAGAGTCGACCAAGCGAGGAGTCTAATACAAGTAAATCGAAGCAATGCCATGACTCAACTAAGAGCCCCGTGGTTGTCAATCCACGTCGCAAGTCAAGGGCTTTTTGGGCCCCTTTTAGTCGCCTCTTACGACATTCAGGGGGTGCTTTGGATGTTATTCTACCGCCCCCACCGACAGGGGGATTACAATATACTGGTAGTGAGCTTCCATTCGGGAGATAATGGATTAAAACCCTACTGTCGGCTGCCCTGAAAATGGTTTTCCGTGGTTTTCCATTTTCACACCAGCCAAATGCTGGGTTTTTTTACCTTACTTAAAAGCCACGGTCGCTTCCTTCCCACTCCTAGCCCTTTCCTATCCCATCATCGCCGTAAGACCTATCTGTGTCGGTGCGACGTGAAGGCAATTGTAAAAAAAAATGTAGCTGTAACATTTGCGGGAAAATCAACAAATTTTCCAAATATTTCCCTCATATATCGTAATCCTAATCTCAGATGTTGAATATAGCTGTATTTGGAGACAAAGAATCCGCACAGTTCTCACTAGTGAAGGTCTATCTACGTGGTGTGGTATGGGTGTGCGCTGCTGAAACCCACTTGTCGGTACGCCAGAGCCTCGAGGTTCGAGTCCCTGGGAAGGTGATGGAACCAGGGAGCAGTGCCCTGAAGAGCGCGCGGCCCGTCAAGGTTGACTAGAGGACAGCGCATTCCTCACCATTTCTCACGGTAAGATTGATGTTTCGGTTCTGCTGCACTATGGGAACTAGTTCAGCTTCTTGTGAACTATGATTTGTTTTATTCATTGCACAAAGGGCACCTGACCAATGGTTCTTCTTCTTCTTCTTCTTCTTCTTCTTCTTCTTTCCTGGAGAAAGCACCAATTTCTTTACCTACTTTGAAGAGTTGCTGGGTGTCGTTGATGCAAGTCCAGTGTTCGATGTTTTGGAGCCATAACGTCGGTGGTCTACAAGCTCCTCGCTTGCCTTCATCTTTCCTCGTAGTATGAGGTGTAGAAGCCCTTACTTTCTACCTCGTAGAACATGACCTACAGTAAATAAGTTGTTTTTCTGGTTTTGATGATGTTTTCTAGCTTACGTTCAGCTCTGTAGATAATTCCACGTTAAGAAAACAGTATTGCTGTTATGGATCTACGAGGAGCGAACACACAGCCTCATACACACACACATTTCCTCGTGATTAAGAAATATTATAATGTATTATGAAAGAAAGAAAAAAGGATGAGTTTTTTTTTCTAGTTGCTTTACGTCGCACCGACACAGATAGGTCTTATGGCGACGATGGGACAGGGAAGGGCTAGGAGTGGGAAGGAAGCGTCCATGGCCTTAATTAAGGTACAGCCCCAGCATTTGCCTGGCGTGAAAATGGGAAACCACGGAAAACCATTTTCAGGTCTGCCGACAGTGGGGTTCGAACCTACTATCTCCCGAATACTGGATACTGGCCGCACTTAAGCGACTGCAGCTATCGAGCTCGGTGAGGTAATTTTTGCCCGTGTGTTATTAAACTAAGTAATATTTTCTATTTCATAAATGCATTCGCAGGGAGGAAGGACAATGGCGCAAACAGCCCTCGTTCATTTTCCTTCTGTGTCGCTCGTAAGGCGTAATCCATTACTCCGTGAATCCTGGCAGTTTATCACTGTTGTAGAGAAGTCTTCTATTAATGAGATGCATATGTTTTTAGTCGGCATATCAGTGCGTACTTATCTTGAAATTAAGTACTGAGTTTCGCAAATTTTACGTGCCTCCGCCTGCCCGTGATGTTACTGAGCAATGCTGTTCGATATGGCAACCCTGTTTTCATAAAAACTGTTACGATGTTTTGTGGATTTGCAGAGGTGAAAGAAGATGCTGGCTGGAATAGGTCTCAACTTACGAAATTAAAGTTAATTTAAAACTTTAACAAAGGTTATATTTTCTTTTCAAAATCAACAGATAACAACAACAGAGTAACAGGTACCAAGTACCAGGAAAACAATTTAAGAAATTACAATAGTTACAAGATTTGAGCTTCGAGCCCCAAGATTAATTTCTGAGCTCTCAGCTCACCACCACAATAGCTAAAGGGCAGAAAACCCCTCAGTACAAGGAGCACTTGCTCCTAATTACAATGTTAAGAGGGAAAGAGCAGACCCGCTCTCAATTTGACAAGCCTATCAAAGGCTACAACAAACTTCATTTCTATCTGCCCTTAAGGCGCACCAGGAAACAGGGGTATTTAATACCCAACCTACAGGGCCTTTACATGAGGAAAATAAAACATCAGGTTAAGTTACTGGCCCATAATACAAAATAGAATGGAGGCGAAGCTTGCACTCCTAATACACTTTTGAAACCTACTTGGCACTAGGCCGCTTACGCAAGGGCTAATCCCATACTAAGGAGGTGACACGATAAGAAAACTTTATTACATTACGAAGAGAAGAAAAACGGTTATGAAAACGTAGTCACCTCAAAACAATATGAGTGGGAGCTCGAGAGGGTTAGGCACTCTCTATCCCAATTTGTAGTTAAAGAGACGAAATTTTACCAAATGTCTATTACATTTTAAAGATAGGTTACATGAGAAAAGTTTCGAACCTGCCCCGAGGGTTAAACTGCTGAGCTAGCAAGAAATAAAGTTATTAAACGGCCATTACCTTGTGGATGAAGTGCTGCCCGAAGAAAGAGGCGCTTCCCGCCCCCTGCTACATAATCACACACTAAGCAAGATGTCGATGAAGTGGCACCGAGACAAGAAAATCAGCAGTTTAAATACCCTCGTGGAACATTCGAGACCTTTCAAGAATGAGTACCCACACCCCCCTCAACTTTATTGGATAGCTTAAAGCAACATCTCCATATCGGAGAAGACATACGTTATTGGTCAAAAATTAATTAGAGAAATTCGGGATTGGCTAAATTCAAAACAAGCGGAAAGAGGAGGGTTATACTGCCAACCCAAAAAATGACTGAAAGAAATTTAACAAAGAGCAAACTTACGAATACCAAATTTCTTCAAAAAAACAGTTCCTTCACTTCGCACTAGGGTGCACAATTATAGTTCTTAAGTAGTGCCATCTAGAAGAGAATGTCCACACTTCTTGCTACAGAGCAAACAAATGCAAATCGAAATAGACATCGTTCAGAACACTTCAAAATTGACAGTAGAGACATCTTCCGAGAAACCTTTGATTTAATACAGCTTTTAAAGTTCAGGATTTCTCCTGTAGAGAGGTTTCAACTGGCGCAATATTTGAATTCGCGGCGTGGAGGTGAACCGCCCGGTACAAAAACAATACTGTTTTTTAACATGGACGGATCTATAGCTCTCCTTAACACTTCATTATTTGTTATAAAATCTGTCCAGGTTATTCTGAACATTTTCCTGTGTAACCACATTTCAAAGGCCTCTAATCTGCTCATGGAGGAAGCTTTGACAGTCCAGGATTTTGCCTGAGTTTGAGGCTTAGATTATGATCATAAAATTTATTTTCATCTTAAGTATTAAATCCATGGATTGGTCTGCGGCAGTTCTCCAGTCGGCTCTATTCATAGCTTCTGCATCCCACATCAGACATGACTTCTTGTACATATTGTAGCCGTGGTCTTCCTCGACATCTTTTGCCTTCAACCATTCCCTCCAGTACTGTCTTCAACAGGCTATCGTGCCTCAAAATATGTCCTATCAGTCTAGTCTTCCTCTTTATACAAAATAATGTATAATTGCAAAGTTAAAGTGTTCACATACAACAATCACATCATTACACAGTAGATTTAGATAGAAGGTACAATATTAGACAGGTTTATTTTTAAAAACTGAACATGAGGAAAACATTCCGACTTCTTCAGGAAGTGAGTCATTTACCACTGCTCTGCATTTAGACAAATTTCCTATCACTTGTTTATCTAGTCTTTTATTAACCAATTTCAAAGAATTAGGAAGTTTATCGAACCAATTTGCCCTCTTGAATTCCAACTTTATCTTCATATTATGATATTTCATACTTTTAAAAACATCACCCTAATTTATTCGTTTAGTAATTTCATACCATGTCATTTCTCCACTAATTGCTGGAACATACCGCTTAGCAGAGCAGCTCGTCTCCTTTCTCCCAAGTCTTCCCGGCCCAAACATTGCAACATTTTCGTAACACTACTCTTTTGTCGGAAATTACGGAGAACAAATCGAACTGGTTTTCTTTGGATTATTTTTACAGCTTTGGCTGGTGGCGGTAGAATAACACCCACGCTAACTCCTGCCTGTCGTAAGAGACGACTAAAATGGGCCCCAGGGACTCGCAACTTGGGAGCGTGGGTTGGCGACCACGTGGCCCTTAGCTGAGTCCTGGCCTTGCTTCCACTTACTTGTGCTAGACTTCTCACTTTCATCTATCCTATCCGACCTCCCTAGGTCGACTCTTGTTCTCTTCCGACCCCGACGGCATTAGAGCATCGGAGGCCTGTGGAGTATTTCATTTTCACGCCCTTCGTGACCCTTGTCTTTCTTTGGTCGAAACCTTAATTTATCAAAGTGTTTCTGATTAATGTTATATACTGTAGATGATGTTGCCTAGTTGTACTTTCTCTTAAAACAGTAATCACCACCACCTGTTCTCGAATTAAGTATTCCTGGTGTTGTGTACATTTGAATAGCAGTGCCATAAACAACTGTTGTTGCCATACGTTGCTGAATTAAGTTAATATGGTTTTTATTATATTATTATTACTAACGAAAATCCGTACAATGTGCAAAATACAAACACTATATTACATTACTCTGGTCCTAGTTTTGCTATAGATATTTGTCGTTTACTGCAAATATTTGTACGATATCTTTCACAGTGTTCGCACAATTCACACACACAATTTTCATTTGGATGATGAAATCTCTTATTTTGGTAAAACTTGTGTTGCGTATCGCGTTATTACGTGTCGAAGCTCGTAATTTGCTTGTTTTCATTATGGCGTCTGTTGAATAAAACTCGTTCCAGTTATAGCTGAGAATTTGTAATGTGTTCTTGTAGGCCTTAGTGCTTGGCAGGAGTATCTGCATTCTGATGTCTTCTATAAAGAAAGTTTCTTTTAGTAAGACATTGTAGGTCAGTCTTGATGGTGCTGTCTTCCCGATACCCAGGATTCGTTCCATTTAACTTTCTCTAGCGCTATCAGGTCGTTAATTGTAAGTTTATCCCAGATTATATGGATCCCATAAGTTGCTATTGGTGCTATAGCTGTTTTAAATATCGCTGCAGTTTTTGTTGAAAGTTTTTGTGGTTGTTGGATGTTGTAAATTGCTTTCATTGCTATGTTGTTCTTTCTTTGATATGATTGTCAAAAGATGCCAATGTTGTTTGAAGAGTAAGTCCGAGTTGTTTGTATTTTGGTACTAATTCTAGAGGTTTATTTTGAAGGGTCACCTTTGTCCGTAATTATTTGTAAGTCATTTTCTACGTCTAGTTTTGTAAGAGTGGATATCAGAATTTCTTACACAAACCACAGGTGAGCTTACCAGTTTATTTCTTAGCTTGTAAGTCATTGACACTGAACTCTTTTGACGTAAGGTAAGGCGGCAAGCGGTAGAATATTACACGGTTTTTGTATATCTATACACTGTCCTCTGCAATACCTACAGGTCCGTCCATTCCGTCAGACATAGTAGTGAACCCGAGGGACGCAACTGGAAACTCGAGTATGTTCTATCGAAATTGTGATGTATTCATTATGTACTCAACGCTTGAATTTGAAACTGGAAGAAATCATCCAGAACAATTAAATGCTGAAAAGAACATACACGAATTAACAACTGAGTATTTCAGGAAAAATTATCATCTGAAAATTCTTTGAACCGGGCGAGTTTGCATCCGGGAGATAGTGGGTTCTAACCTGAAGATTATTTTCCGTGGTTTCCCGTTTTCACACCAGGAAATGCTGCGGCTGTACCTGAAGTAAGGGCACGCCAGCTTCCTTCCCACTCCTATCCCATCGTCGCCGTAAGACCTATCTGTGATGGTGCGACGTAGAGGAAAATTGTAAAAAAGTTCTTTGTATCGTTTCGGGAAAAAATCGGACTATCTTAATCTTTCTTTTTTCTTTCTTCATCCGTTTACCCTCGATGGTTGGTTTTTCTGTCGGACTTAGGGAGGGATCCTCAAGAGCAGTGTCCTGGAGCGTGAAGCTTTGGTCCGGGGGATACAGCTGTGGAATAACGGGGAGGAGGACCAGTACCTCACCTGCTATGCTGAACAGGGGCCATGTGGGGATGGGAAGATCGGAAGGGATAGGCAAGGAAGAGGGAAGGAAGCGGCCGTGGCCTTCAGTTAGGTACCATCCCGGCATTTGCCTGGAGGAGAAGTGGGAAGCCACGGAAAACCACTTCGAGGATGACTAAGGTGAGAATCGAACCCCTCTCTACTCAGTTGATCTCTCGAGGCTGAGTGGATCCCGTTCCAGCCCTCGTACCACTTTTCCAATTTCGTGGCAGAGCCGGGAATCTAAACCGGACCTCCGGGGTGGGGGGCAGCTAATCACACTAACCACTACACCACAGAGGCCTATATTAACCTTTACGAGATGCAATTGTTACAGCAGTGCTTAAAAAAATCGTTCCACATATTAATCCATCACATACGTACAGTAAGTGAATCAGTTGTACATCATTCATTGTAAACAATACTTGAGCGTATACTGTGTCTCATGGGGGATAGTTTTTAATAAAGGGTCTTGATTAGCATATTGGTATAGTCGCTGGCTTTGTTCTAGGACGGCCAAGATTCGATTCCCGGTCGATCCTTGGTTGTAATCTTCACCTGGAGGAAGGGCACCCGGCCTTAAACTCCCGATCAAGACAAAAAATGAGCCTGGAATAGGCTGACGAAAGTTAGCTTAATTTATTTATTTTGTCTATGCTGCAATGCAATATTTCCGGCGCATCGAGTATTCTCGGAAACAGATGAGTAAAAGGGAAAAGTTTGTATCTCCTGGGACTCTCTCAAAAATGAACAATCAATGAAGTTTGTATTTTTTCTTTTTTACCTCTGTTGACCTGTACGTTGATATTTACTGCTTCACATGGACAACATGCCTACATTTCAAGCATTTATATTACATAATTACGATTTGTCAAGATGGACTAGTATTTAAAAACAAGTGGGCTAATATAAACGTAAACAATGTGCAACTGCATAAAATAATTTCAGTTTAATGTTATTTTGTTATGCTATGAATACACAATAGTGTCGTTAATGAATTGTACCTGCAGTGGGAGGTATTAAAAAATGTGTATAGACTTATCACTTCGAAATGTCCTGAATTTTTTAATATAAATATGGCTTACAGCTGGGGGTCATCCAAAACTTGCTGTAACAAAATATGTGACGCAATGTTACCTAGTAACCGTGCAGGCTGTGATGTAAGGTATGAATGGATGGATGGATGACCAGACAATGTTACATAGCAACTGTGCAGGCTGTGATGTAAGATATGGATGGATGACTAGACAATGTTACCTAGCAACCGTGCAGGCTGTGATGTAAGTACGGATGGATGGCCAGACAATGTTACATAGCAACTGTGCAGGCTGTGATGTAAGATATGGATGGATGACTAGACAATGTTACCTAGCAACCGTGCAGGCTGTGATGAAAGTACGGATGGATGGCCAGACAATGTTGCTTAGCAACCGTGCAGACTGTGATGTAAGGTATGGATGGATGGATGACCAGACAATGTTACATAGCAACTGTGCAGGCTGTGATGTAAGATATGGATGGATGACTAGACAATGTTACCTAGCAACCGTGCAGGCTGTGATGTAAGTACGGATGGATGACTAGACAATGTTACCTAGCAACCGTGCAGGCTGTGATGTAAGTACGGATGGATGACCAGACAATGTTACATAGCAACTGTGCAGGCTGTGATGTAAGATATGGATGGATGACTAGACAATGTTACCTAGCAACCGTGCAGGCTGTGATGTAAGTACGGATGGATGGCCAGACAATGTTGCTTAGCAACCGTGCAGACTGTGATGTAAGGTATGGATGGATGGATGGATGACCAGACAATGTTACATAGCAACCGTGCAGACTGTGATGTAAGATATGGATGGATGATCAGATAATGTTGCTTAGCAACCGTGCAGACTGTGATGTAAGGTATGGATGGATGGTCAGACAATGTTGCTTAGCAACCGTGCAGACTGTGATGTAGTGTAAGGTACGGATGGATGATCAGACAATGTTGCTTAGCACCGTGCAGGCTGGGATGTAAGGTATGGATGGATGATCAGACAATGTTGCTTAGCAACCGTGCAGGCTGTGATGTAAGGTATGGATGGATGACCAGACAATGTTACATAGCAACCGTGCAGACTGTGATGTAAGTACGGATGGATGATCAGACAATGTTACCTAGCACCGTGCAGACTGTGATGTAAGGTATGGATGGATGGCCAGACAATGTTACCTAGCACCGTGCAGACTGTGATGTAAGGTATGGATGGATGATCAGACAATGTTGCTTAGGAACCGTGCAGGCTGTGATGTAGTGTAAGGTATGGATGGATGATCAGACAATGTTGCTTAGCAACCGTGCAGACTGTGATGTAAGGTATGGATGGATGATCAGACAATGTTGCTTAGGAACCGTGCAGGCTGTGATGTAAGTACGGATGGATGACTAGACAATGTTGCTTAGCAACCGTGCAGGCTGTGATGTAAGGTATGGATGGATGATCAGACAATGTTACATAGCAACCGTGCAGGCTGTGATGTAGTGTAAGGTATGGATGGATGATCAGACAATGTTGCTTAGCAACCGTGCAGACTGTGATGTAAGGTATGGATGGATGATCAGACAATGTTGCTTAGGAACCGTGCAGGCTGTGATGTAAGGTATGGATGGATGATCAGACAATGTTGCTTAGCACCGTGCAGGCTGTGATGTAAGGTATGGATGGATGATCAGACAATGTTGCCTAGCAACCGTGCAGGCTGTGATGTAGTGTAAGGTATGGATGGATGACCAGACAATGTTGCTTAGCAACCGTGCAAACTGTGATGTAAGGTATGGATGGATGACCAGACAATGTTGCTTAGCACCGTGCAGACTGTGATGTAAGGTATGGATGGATGATCAGACAATGTTGCTTAGCACCGTGCAGACTGTGATGTAAGGTATGGATGGATGATCAGACAATGTTGCTTAGCAACCGTGCAGGCTGTGATGTAGTGTAAGATATGGATGGATGGTCAGACAATGTTGCTTAGCACCGTGCAGACTGTGATGTAAGGTATGGATGGATGGCCAGACAATGTTGCTTAGCAACCGTGCGGGCTGTGATGTAAGGTATGGATGGATGGATGGATGACCAGACAATGTTACCTAGCAACCGTGCAGACTGTGATGTAAGATATGGATGGATGGTCAGACAATGTTACCTAGCACCGTGCAGGCTGTGATGTAAGGTATGGATGGATGATCGTACAATGTTACCTAGCAACCGTGCAGACTGTGATGTAAGGTATGGATGGATGACCAGACAATGTTACCTAGCACCGTGCAGACTGTGATGTAAGGTATGGATGGATGATCAGACAATGTTACCTAGCAACCGTGCAGACTGTGATGTAAGGTATGGATGGATGACCAGACAATGTTACCTAGCAACCGTGCAGACTGTGATGTAAGATATGGATGGATGGTCAGACAATGTTACCTAGCACCGTGCAGGCTGTGATGTAAGATATGGATGGATGACCAGACAATGTTACCTAGCACCGTGCAGACTGTGATGTAAGGTATGGATGGATGATCAGACAATGTTGCTTAGCAACCTTGCAGGCTGTGATGTAAGGTATGGATGGATGACTAGACAATGTTACATAGCAACCGTGCAGGCTGTGATGTAAGGTATGGATGGATGACCAGACAATGTTACCTAGCACCGTGCAGACTGTGATGTAAGGTATGGATGGATGATCAGACAATGTTGCTTAGCAACCGTGCAGGCTGTGATGTAGTGTAAGGTATGGATGGATGACCAGACAATGTTGCTTAGCAACCGTGCAGGCTGTGATGTAAGGTATGGATGGATGACCAGACAATGTTACCTAGCACCGTGCAGACTGTGATGTAAGGTATGGATGGATGATCAGACAATGTTGCTTAGCAACCGTGCAGGCTGTGATGTAGTGTAAGGTATGGATGGATGACTAGACAATGTTGCTTAGCAACCGTGCAGGCTGTGATGTAAGGTATGGATGGATGATCAGACAATGTTGCTTAGCAACCGTGCAGGCTGTGATGTAGTGTAAGGTATGGATGGATCACCAGACAATGTTGCTTAGCAACCGTGCAGGCTGTGATGGAAGGTATGGATGGATGACCAGACAATGTTACCTAGCACCGTGCAGACTGTGATGTAAGGTATGGATGGATGATCAGACAATGTTGCTTAGCAACCGTGCAGGCTGTGATGTAAGGTATGGATGGATGACTAGACAATGTTACATAGCAACCGTGCAGGCTGTGATGTAAGGTATGGATGGATGACCAGACAATGTTACCTAGCACCGTGCAGACTGTGATGTAAGGTATGGATGGATGATCAGACAATGTTACCTAGCACCGTGCAGACTGTGATGTAAGGTATGGATGGATGATCAGACAATGTTGCTTAGCAACCGTGCAGGCTGTGATGTAAGGTATGGATGGATGACCGGACGATGTTACCTAGCACCGTGCAGACTGTGATGTAAGGTATGGATGGATGATCAGACAATGTTGCTTAGCAACCGTGCAGGCTGTGATGTAGTGTAAGGTATGGATGGATGACCAGACAATGTTGCTTAGCAACCGTGCAGGCTGTGATGTAAGGTATGGATGGATGACCAGACAATGTTACCTAGCACCGTGCAGACTGTGATGTAAGGTATGGATGGATGATCAGACAATGTTGCTTAGCAACCGTGCAGGCTGTGATGTAGTGTAAGGTATGGATGGATGACCAGAAAATGTTGCTTAGCAACCGTGCAGGCTGTGATGTAAGGTATGGATGGATGATCAGACAATGTTGCTTAGCAACCGTGCAGGCTGTGATGTAGTGTAAGGTATGGATGGATGACCAGACAATGTTACCTAGCACCGTGCAGACTGTGATGTAAGGTATGGATGGATGATCAGACAATGTTACCTAGCACCGTGCAGGCTGTGATGTAAGGTATGGATGGATGATCAGACAATGTTACCTAGCACCGTGCAGGCTGTGATGTAGTGTAAGGTATGGATGGATGATCAGACAATGTTGCTTAGCAACCGTGCAGGCTGTGATGTAGTGTAAGGTATGGATGGATGATCAGACAATGTTGCTTAGCAAACCGTGCAGACTGTGATGTAAGGTATGGATGGATGATCAGACAATGTTGCTTAGCAACCGTGCAGGCTGTGATGTAGTGTAAGGTATGGATGGATGACCAGACAATGTTGCTTAGCAACCGTGCAGGCTGTGATGTAGTGTAAGGTATGGATGGATGACCAGACAATGTTACCTAGCACCGTGCAGGCTGTGATGTAAGGTATGGATGGATGACCAGACAATGTTACCTAGCACCGTGCAGACTGTGATGTAAGGTATGGATGGATGATCAGACAATGTTACCTAGCACCGTGCAGGCTGTGATGTAAGGTATGGATGGATGATCAGACAATGTTGCTTAGCAACCGTGCAGGCTGTGATGTAAGGTATGGATGGATGGATGACCAGACAATGTTACCTAGCAACCGTGCAGACTGTGATGTAAGATATGGATGGATGGGCAGACAATGTTACCTAGCACCGTGCAGACTGTGATGTAAGGTATGGATGGATGGCCAGACAATGTTGTTTAGCAACCGTGCAGGCTGTGATGTAAGGTATTGATGGATGGATGACCAGACAATGTTACCTAGCAACCGTGCAGACTGTGATGTAAGATATGGATGGATGGTCAGACAATGTTACCTAGCACCGTGCAGGCTGTGATGTAAGGTATGGATGGATGATCAGACAATGTTACCTAGCAACCGTGCAGACTGTGATGTAAGGTATGGATGGATGACCAGACAATGTTACCTAGCACCGTGCAGACTGTGATGTAAGGTATGGATGGATGATCAGACAATGTTACCTAGCAACCGTGCAGACTGTGATGTAAGGTATGGATTGGATGACCAGACAATGTTACCTAGCAACCGTGCAGACTGTGATGTAAGATATGGATGGATGGTCAGACAATGTTACCTAGCACCGTGCAGGCTGTGATGTAAGATATGGATGGATGACCAGACAATGTTACCTAGCAACCGTGCAGACTGTGATGTAAGGTATGGATGGATGACCAGACAATGTTACCTAGCACCGTGCAGACTGTGATGTAAGGTATGGATGGATGATCAGACAATGTTACCTAGCACCGTGCAGGCTGTGATGTAAGGTATGGATGGATGATCAGACAATGTTGCTTAGCAACCGTGCAGGCTGTGATGTAAGGTATGGATGGATGACCAGACAATGTTACCTAGCAACCGTGCAGACTGTGATGTAAGGTATGGATGGATGACCAGACGATGTTACATAGCAACTGTGCAGACTGTGATGTAATGTATGGATGGATGATCAGACAATGTTGCTTAGCAACCGTGCAGGCTGTGATGTAGTGTAAGGTATGGATGGATGACCAGACAATGTTGCTTAGCAACCGTGCAGACTGTGATGTAAGATATGGATTAATGGTCAGATAATGTTACATAGCAACCGTGCAGACTGTGATGTAAGGTATGGATGGATGATCAGACGATGTTACATAGCAACTGTGCAGGCTGTGATGTAAGATATGGATGGATGGTCAGACAATGTTACCTAGCAACCGTGCAGACTGTGATGTAAGATATGGATGGATGACCAGACGATGTTACATAGCAACCGTGCAGACTGTGATGTAAGATATGGATGGATGACCAGACGATGTTACATAGCAACCGTGCAGACTGTGATGTAAGATATGGATGGATGACCAGACGATGTTACATAGCAACCGTGCAGGCAGTGATGTAAGATACGGATGGATGGTCAGACAATGTTACCTAGCAACCGTGCAGGCTGTGATGTAAAATATTGATGGATGACCAAACAATTGTACCTAGCAACCTTGCAGGCTGTGTCTTGCGGCTGGATGGCATCTGAAATTACCAGCCGTTATTGAATGGCCGTGACCCAGAGACATGTAGGACATATTTCTGATCATTTAATTTTCCTATGTGGTAATCTGCCCCCGTTTTTTGTTACTGGTATGAGAAGCTTAGGGGGTGGGTGGGTGGGTTGGTGAATTGTATTTTGGTAATCATTACAATTTAAAAAACCAAGGACATCTCCTACAGGCCATGAAGTAAAGGCTTTTTCTATCCGTGGCATCGGCACTTGGCGGGGTAGTAGAGGGGGGTTAGCTGTACGCCCGGCCGCCTTTGACCCCAGGAATTAACCTGGTACTCATCACGGGAGTAGGCTGAGCGAACCTCAGGTCCATGTGTACCTCTGGAAGTGGATATCCCTTTTCAAAAAGTTTTCGGTTTCCTGACCGAGAATCGAACCCAAAGTAAAATTGAGAATGATCAAATATTAAACGCGAGGAACATACCATGCGCTCACTCTTTGTTGGGCTTTTTTAGCTAATGTATGTATGGTATGTACAACTGTTGAAGGAAAGCGAGAAATGTTAGTCGGCTGTGTGCACGGTGGGAGTTCGCCCAGCTCCATAAGAGGAACTGTCTCGTGGCAGCTCCCATGTTAGGACACGGTCTAGTCTACATTCCTGACCTTCCTCAACACGGTCCCTTGTGTGCCTGCCACACACCGCAAATGTGTTACTGCTAGACGAGCGAGACCTGTTGCTCCTTTATAGGTCACCGTAATAATAACAAAGCGCTCAACTACAGAGGAAAGTGGCTAAAGCAGGCCTACAGATCTCTATCGAAAAGACAAACATCAAGGCAGCTCCTAGATGGATGGCGACGGGAAGAGGTCAAATTCAGAAGGTGGAGATTTTAAAATACCTAGCAGAAAGGGTAGAAACTGGGCTGACAGGAAAAGAAGTAATGGGAGCTCGAATGAACACGCTAACTATGGACATCTACAATACGAAGAATATTTCGATTAATGAAATATTGAGATATTACCAGACAGTGATTCATCCCGAAACCTAATTGCACAGCAGGAACTCTTAACCTTGTAAGAACAGGAGTACTTTAGATAATGGAAATGGTTGAACGAAATATTCTCAGGAAGATATTGGGACCGCGAAGAACAGAGGACGGCCAATTTATGAGACGAGCGAACCAAAAACTGTATACCAAGATAGAGAAAATCCCGCACAAAATACGGAAAAAGAACAGTGTGTACTTCGGTCACATCCTGAGAATGGACCAGGGGAGGTTAACACTGGAAATAATACGGTTTTTTTTTTTTTGTGAGCAAGAGAACCAAAGTACGCTGGATCCAAATGGCACAAAGGGATCTAGAAGAAATGGGAATACAGGAACGAGAGATATACAGCAGACTGATTATTAAATAAAATATTGCGACTTGCACAGGTTTTCAGAACAGAAATAGGTTAACAACAAAATCATCATGGACAGAAGAGCGAAGAAGGCTGCAAAGTATGAGAATGACAGAATGTTGGGCAAGGAGAAAGACCAGAAGAAACGAAGCTGGTACGAATTAACGTGGTTCTCAGATGACCAAAACGAGAAGAAAAAGAAGATCATGGAGAGAGCATACGGATTAACAAAAACATCTACATCCTGGAATGCCTGTCCTTTAACTACAAGTTGGAAAAGCTAACGTCAATGGAAAGAGGAATCCTCAGCAAAATTAAGGGCGCTGTACAAACTGAAGGCACATGAAAATTTCAAATCAAAAATGAAGTTTACCACAAAGTGGAGGGAATAACGGAGACCAAGAAGACGCGATCATTTGTTCAGAATAAACAGGAGTAGACTTACCAGAGATTTGATTACTTCTGGAGAAAGAAGACCACTACACCATGGATTAAGGAAACGAGGAGAGATATGGAAATATTAAACATCGCGGAGGTCCAAATGTTGGACAGAAATACATTCAGGAACACAAATGAAAAGTTTGGAAGGCGTTCAAGCCAAAGGAAGAACTAAGAAGACCGGAAGAACCTGGACATACAACAACGGAGCGAGGACCGCGAACGCATGGAGGAGTAATGGGACACAGAGGAAAGTCCACACAAGGAGAGAGAAACGAGGTTGTAGCGTGATCCTAAGTGGTCCATTCACTTACAATAATAATAATAATAATAATAATAATAATAATAATAATAGAGAAATCTTTTCCTTCAATGTAGAAATATTAGCTTCTTCAGTCTGCCGAAACTTATTTATGAATAAATAATGTAGAGATGACCTGAAGATGTTCCAAATCAAAGGAACGAAACAAGTATGTAACTTTTTGGTATTTACCTAGACTTCAAACTGGAATATGTTTGTTAGCCATAAAAAGCAAATAAATATTGGAAGGTGGGATTTTCCCTTCAACCTAAACCTTAGTTGTACCGAGTTTTCTGTACGGAACTGAAGTATGAGAACAAAATTCAAGTCGGAGAGGAAGCGGAGAGCACCGCCATGTGTGAATCGGTCTTTAGCCGGCACATCCATGTGGTGGAGGTCGCCTCTTAGGCGCGTGAGGTGAGGGTGGTTGCAGAACTCTCCAAATTCTACTGCTAGCGTCGGTGCAGTCTCAAAATATCTGTAACAAATATGTAGCCGAGACAAATAAGCCAATGAGTCTCAAAATATCCGAGCAGTGTAGGTAGCTGAATAGGAGACAAGGGCTTTTAAAAACAAACAGTTCTTACGTTCATTAGCTACGGTGAGGATGAATTTATATATTCGTACATTTTATTTGAAAGATTTTTTTTCGGCTACTTCGTTGACCACTTGAGCTGTGGAATAGTCATGGAAAACGACACCGAACAAACAATGCCGTTGAAGGATGTCCAACTGTCTGATAAAAAGAGTTGGTATCTTGTCTGAAAACTGGAGGTGAAACATCTAATTTTCAAATAGCCAGGGCACATATGTATCCCGAAGCTTCGAAGAGAAAAAAAAGAACTACTGAAATGAATAACTGGTTCTATAGAAGGCAGTTCGGGTTTAGGAAGGGTTATTCCACTGAAGCTAACTTGTAGGATACCAGCAAGATATAACAGACATCTTGGATTCAGGAGGTCAAATGGGACTGTGTCGCGGTTGACCTGTCTAAGGCATTTGACAGCGTGGATCATGGGAGACTCCTGGCAAAAATGAGTGCAATTGGACTTGATAAAAGAGTGACTGAATAGGAGGCTATATTTCTAGAAAGTAGATATCAGAGAATTAGAGAAGGCGAAGCTTAATCTGACCCTGTAATTATAAAGAAGGGAATTACTCAAGGCAATTTTATTGGAACTTTGTTTTCTTATATATAAAAATGATATGAGTTTTTTATTTGTTTTACGTCGCACCGACACAGATAGGTCTTATAGCGACGATGGGACATGAAAGGCCTGGGAATGGGAAGGAAGCGGCCGTGGCCTTAACTGATGTACAGCCCCAGCTTTCGCCCGGTGTGAACATGGGAAACAACGGAAAACCATCTTCAGGGCTGCCGACAGTGGGGTTCGAACCCACTATCTCCCGGATGCGAGCTCACAGCTGCGCGTTCCCAACCGCACGGCCAACTCGCCCGGTAATGATATGAGTAAAGGAGTGAAATCAAGGAAAAGGCTTTTTTGCGGATGATGTTTTTCTGTATACAGTAGTAAATAAGTTACAAGATTGTGAGCAACTGCAAAACGACCTCGATAATGTTGTGAGATGAACAGCGAGCAATGGTCTTATGGTCACCGGGGTTGTGAGTTTCAGAAATAGGAAAAGTCCTCTCAGTTTTAATTACTGCGTTGATGGGGTGAAAGTTCCTTTTGGGGATCATTGTAAGTATCTAGGTGTTAATATAAGAAAAGATCTTCATTGGGGTAATTACATAAATGGGATTGTAAATAAAGGGTACAGATCTCTGCACATGGTTATGGGGGTGTTTAGGGGTTGTAGTAAGGATGTAAAGGAGAGTGCATATAAGTCTCTGATAAGACCTCAAATAGTGTATGGTTCCACCAGGATTACTTGATTCAAGAACTGGGGAAAAAAAATCCAAAGAAAAGCAGCTCGATTTGTTCTGGGTGATTTCCGACAAAAGAGTAGCGTTACAAAAATGTTGCAAAGTTTGGGCTGGGAAGACTTGGGAGAAAGGAGACGAGCTCCTCGACTACGTGGTATGTTCCGAGCTGTCAGTGGAGATATGATGTGGAGTAACATTTGTAGACGAAAAGTTTGAGTGGTGCCTTTAAAAGTAGGAAAGATCACAATATGGAGATAAAGTTGAAATTCAAGAGAACATATTGGGGCAAATATTCGTTTATAGAAAGGGGAGTTAGGGATTGGAATAAGTTACCTGGATGTTCAACAAATTTCCAATTTCTTTGAAATCATTTAAGAAAAGGCTAGGAAAATAACAGATAGGGAATATGCCACCTGGGCGAGTGCTCTAAATGCAGATCAGTAGTGACTGATTGACAGGCGAAAGAACCAAATGTTTACAGCTGAATATGCTGACACCGAAGACATTCAAGAAGTTGTGAGAACATTCTCTCACGTCATCAACATGGAGTGAAACTTATGTCAACATTCTCAGGAAGAAATGTGAATATTTTCATAATGAAATTTGTAAATAATTAAGATTGTACATAATATATGACAAAGCAATAGATGCATACCAAAAATAGGACTAGGCCTAACTTCTCGCCGGTTTATGGCTTAGCTCCTACTGACCTCTGTCGTATATGTTTGTACGAGGCTATACGGGAGACCAGGCTCAAGATTGAGGTACCATTTTTAGGTCAGGGTACGCAAGGAACCTTTTTGCGACTTTTATTATTACAATGTGTATATTATAATAGGGGCTACCTGGCCGAGGCGGTAAAGGCGTGCTCGGTTCGCCCGGAAGAACGTGGGTTCGAATCCCCTTCAGGAAACCGTAAAATTTAAGAAACGAGATTTCCACTTCCGGAGGTGCATATGGCCCTGAGGTTCACTCAGCCTACACCAAAAGTGAGTACCAGGTTAATTTCTAGGAGCAAAGGCGGCCGGGCGTATAGCTAACCACTCTATCCCATCACGTGCCGCGGTTAACAATGGTGGAAGCCTTTACCTTCCACTGCTCCAAGGGCCTTCATGGCCTCTTCGGAGGTGTCTTTGTATATTATAATAATATTATTTAAATTCATGGTGTTTTAAAACAGTACCACCAGTGGAAATTCGGATATTTCGAGACTCGTCGTCCAGGTAGTGAAATGGTACGTCAAAACGGTTCCTGGAAGTCGGATATTCTGAGACGACACGCTAGCGTTTTGTAGCCATCAGAGGGAAATAACAACGAAGCACTTTGAAGACATCAGGAGCTAACTACTACATAAATACGAGAAAAGTAAGCTACCCTATTCGTATCAGGCTGTTTTTGTTGGATTTTTTTTTTTTGCGAAATTAGTAACGACATTTTTTTTTTCGGGAACACTACGCATATCTGCCAATAGGAACAGCCTTCCTCTCACACCCTGCTCGTTGTGACCTCCTCCCGCGCCACATCGGCCGCCTGACCCATGGGAGTCACTAATGCGATCAGGACCCACCTGCCAAAATAAACATTCGGGCCCCCTCGAATAAAATGTAAAACCTACAAGTAACTAATGTAAATGCAAATACAGCAAGTAGAACTGATGCAGTATATTGTCAAATTATGTGAACAAAAGGGTTAATCATTATTGTAAAATTAATAAAACAAATGATTTAATAAAATATTTTATTTGTCTGCCTCCGTGGTTTAACGGCTAAGCTTCTGAACTGCCAACCGTACACCATTTAGATCAGGGCCTCTCAGAGTGCACGGTGCAAAAGACGACTTCTCCTGGGTTGATCAGAGTGCAGACCCCCACTCCTCGATTTGGAGCAGTCGCGCTGTCTCTCTCTTTCCCCACGCCTATCTCGCTCTCTCCGCCTGTCTCCCTCTTCCTCACTTGCTCCGTAGCGCTCCACATCCGAGCCGAGTTGAGCCGAGCTTAGCCGAGTAGCCCAGAGACGAAGCGTTGGTCCGAGCCGAACCGAGTGGGACCGATGCACTGTGCACAGGAACTCTGCGCTCCAGTTTGCACGCGTGAGAGGCCCTGATTTCGATATTCGTAGGTACTTAAAAATTGGTTTCCTTTTTCAGTGACTACAGAACTATACTCTTTACCAGATATTGAAGTCACAGTTATTATAATTTATCCGATTACAACCCAGAAAAATATACGAATAATATTAAATCCAAAACCTTGTAGCATGAAAGAAGTTAATCATGTGTTCTCGAAGTTAGATGATAAGAGAGCCCCAGGAATTGATGCCATATCTGCAAATATTGTGAAGCACATTCATAGTGCCTGTCCTGATTTGTTCCTGAAACTATTCAAGAAATATTTAGAACTTTGTGTTTTTCCAGACTGTAAAGTGATCCCTAAACACGGAAAGCAAAATAAATATACAGCCAGTTGTTTACGCCCAATAAGCTTACTTCCTGTGTTAGGAAGAGTCTTAGAGAAACTTACAATTAATAGAGTGATGTTTAACTTCGCGATAAAGCACAGTTTACATAAAAACTAATTTGGGTTTATGCCATCAAAATCTACGGAAGATGCAGTAGGCCTATATAAGGTGACACAATCGATGACATTTGTCTGCAAAGAATTCGGACTACTAGATATCTCCGGTGCGTTCAACTTTGCATGGTGGCCTAAAATTTTGCATCAGCTGAAAGTGAAGGGTTGTCCGAAAAACATTTACAGGCTAATGCAAAATTACTTCACAAATAGAAAATTGCACCTGGCCATTTGTGGCAAAACTGTGACAAAAAAAAAAAAAAAAAAAAAAAAACGTAGATCGAGGATGCCCACAAGGCTCTGCCTGTAGCTCGGGTCTCTGGAACATACTCTGTGATGATATTCTTCAACAGAAGCTTCCCGATAATTGTACGCTAATTACTTATGCAGATTATGCATTACTACTAGTTAGGGGTAGAACAACTGCAAGAAATGATGCTCTCGACATACTTCTAAGGTGGGGACAAAACAACAAAGACTGTTGCTAAGCTGCTCACCAAGAAAAGGAAATTTGACACACCGATGGTTAAACTAGATGGCCAAGAATTAGATATTGTAGCCAGAATGACATATCTAGGAATAATTTTAGACAGACAATTTTATTTAGATCGCACTTTAAACATTTGGAAAGCAAAGTAGCCAAATTGTATAGGACCCTGGCAATGGTAGAACGACACACCTGGGGACTAAACTCGAAAATTTTGAAGATTATACATCGTGAAGCAGTTGAAGCAATGGTGCTTTATTGTGTCACTGCTTTCGAACATGTTCTGCATTAAAAAAAATGGACGCAACAGAAATTGTCTCAAATTCAAAGAGGTTTCGTATTACGCATCACGCGCGCGTACCGTACAATATCGAGTGACGCTGCCCTTATTATTTCTGGTATAGAACCTCTGCATCTCACACGACTCAACATGCCAACTTCTGTCAACTTTAAGAAGAACAGAATACATCCCCGCGATTTGGAAGGAGTCGAACTTGAACTGCCTGCACATCACATCCAGCAGATTGTATGAGCTCTGAACCACCCATATACCAGAGATCACAGCCATTCAATATATGCCCTGTCTGTCGTAAGAGGCGACTAAAAGGGGCGACCAAGGTATGATCGATTTAGAACCATGAGACTACTTGTAATTAATACCATCACGCGGGAACACCACTGGTCGCCTTTACTTGCACGTAGTACCTCTATGTTAGGTACACAATAGGTTTGTGATTAGTAGCAACAGAGGGTGAATCAGGGTGGTTTTTCTTTTTGCTGTTTGCTTTACGTCGCTCCGACACAAGTCTTATGGCGACGATGGGATAGGAAAGACCTGGGAATGGGAAGAAAGCGGCCGCGGCCTTAATTAAGGTACAGTCCCAGCATTTGTCCGGTGTGAAAATGGGGAAACCATGGAAAACCACCTTCAGGGCTGCCGACAGTGGGGTTCGAACCCACTATCTCCTGGATGCAAGCCCACACCCGCGCGCTCGGTGTGTGTGTGTGTGTGTGGGGGGGGGGGCTTTACAGTACCTGTGATTAGTACCACTACATGAGCGACACCATGAGTCTGCCACAATGTGAGTAACAGCACGAGATAGTACGAGTCCCTGTGGTTAGTACACCTATGTGAGGAACACCATAGGTCTGCATTACATGTGCGTATTACATTACCCGTGAGTAGTACCATAATGTGTGGAATACCGCGAGTCTACCCTACTTTTGATTAGTACCGCAACATGACAAATACCATAGTTCTGCTTTTCTAGCGGTAAGTACCATTATGAGAGGCCGATGACTTGGATTTTGGACCCGTTTAGACTACAAGCATCATCGATTCACTATTGTGCCTTAGAAGCAGAGCCTTGGTCAGTAATACTGTTCTTTTAACGCTAGTTTCTGGGAATGTGAAGCATTTCGGGTCGGATCCACTGATTGTTTTAAATTCACATCCATCCATTCATTCTTCGTCATCACGCTTTGAATTCTGGTCAATGGATGATTTTGGACTTATAAATTTTCATTTTATTTAGTCTCATTTCGAGCACTAGGGGCCGATAACCTAGATGTTAGGCGCCTTTAAACAACAAGCATCACCGGGCGAGTTGGCCGTGCGGGTAGAGGCGCGCGGCTATGAGCTTGCATCCGGGAGATAGTAGGTTCGAATCCCACTATCGGCAGCCCTGAAAATGGTTTTCCGTGGTTTCCCATTTTCACACCAGGAAAATGCTGGGGCTGTATCTTAATTAAGGCCACGGCCGCTTCCTTCCAACTCCTAAGCCTTTCCTATCCCATCGTCGCCATAAGACCTATCTGTGTCGGTGCGACGTAAAGCCCCTAGCAAAAAAAAAAGAAACAACAAGCATCATCATCATAGTAGCGAATTCTCCCCTTATTGTAATACGTTAAGCAAATAAATCAATTCTTCTATGGGTTGTTCTTGTTGTTCCAATAGGCTTTCATTCTTTACGAGAAGGCTTGTTTACGTTCTTCCGACCACTTTGGTCTGTACTGTTTCTGTTGTGGTTGCTCTGATGTAGCTTCCCAATTCTTTACTTGGTGTCTAAAGATGTCTCTTTCAAGGATCTCTGTTGAACTTATGCTTGCGTTTTTGAGGTGCTTTGGAAGTTCGTTAAGCCAGGGTGTTGAGTTCTTAGGTGAGGTTACATAATCTATTATCCTTTTGTCAATCGATTTTCTGGTGATCTAATGAGATGAACTAAGAATTTCATTCGTCTTTTCCTAACGTCAATTTCGATGTTTGAGAACTTTTCCGTTGTTTCGGTTGATTGTAACCTGTAACCATTTTGGATATATTTTGCTCCTAAAATTTTCCTAATGATCTTCCCTCTTCTTTTTCATACCCCCTGTGGGTTGGGGGAGGCAGACGAAGAATACACCCACGTTATCCCCTGCCTGTCGTAGGAGGCGACTAAAAGTGGCGACCAAGGGATGATCCAATTAGAACTATGAAACTTCTTGTGATTAGTACCACTATATGTGGAACACCACGGGCTTAGGTTACTAGCGATAAGTACCATTATGAAGGGGCGTTCACCTGGATTTTGGATCCCTATAGACAACAAGCATTCTCGATTCAGGATTGTGCTTTGTTACCAGTCCCTTGATCTGATTTTTCAAGATAGTTTGTGGGAAGGTGAGGCATTGCGGGTCAGATCCACTCATTGTTTTAAGTTAATCAACATTGCTCATCGTCATCTTTTTTTAATTCTAGTCAGTGCATCGATTTTGGAATTATTTTTAACTTTCAGTATTGTGAGTTGGCCCCGAATATTATTTTAAATTCATATTTATCCTTTCATTCCTCATAATCACGTTTGGAATTCAAGTCAGTGGATGAATTTTGGACTTTTAATATTGTCATTGCATTTCGTTTCATTTCGTAACATTAGGGGCCGATGACCTAGATGTTAGGCGTCTTTAAACAACAAGCAGCATCATCATCAACTTCTTTTTGATTACATAAAGTTCTTTTTTTTTTTTTGCTTTACGTCGCACCGACACAGATAGGTCTTGTGGCGATGATGGCATAGGAAAGGGCTAGGAGTTGGAAGGAAGCGGCCGTGGCGTTAATTAAGGTACAGCCCCAGCATTTGCCTGGTGTGAAAGTGGGGAACCACAGAAAATCATCTTCAGGGATGCCGACAATGGGATTCGAACCTACTATCTTCCGGATGCAAGCTCACAGCTGCGCGCCCCTAACCGCACGGCCAACTCGCCCGGTTGTTGCCGCGTCAACAGTGGGTACAATAGGTATATAGCGTGGTCGTTAACAACGTGAGCTGGGTGTATGGGTGTTAGAGGGTCGCACCGTACAGCTGCTGAAGTTAAGCAATCAGATCACTTCGCAAGCGAATTCAAAAGGGCTTAGCACGACGTTGCTGATAAAAATGCGAACTTCTCCAGGCTGACTTAAGTAATTTACTGCAATGGACGACTGAAAATCAACTATATCTAAATGTAGAGAAATGTGTATCGATGTCGTTCACGTGAAATAAAACGTGTATTTCCTTTAACTATAAACTAGGTTACGATGACCTGAAACCCGTAAATGAAGTTAAAGACCTCGAGATATTATTAGACCGAGAACTCACCTTCACCCCACATATACAGAAGGTAGTTGCTGAGTCATGCAGGACATAGGATTTGTGATGAGGAATATCAAACCCTTCAAACTCCTAAAACCGTCTATACACCTCTACAGCTTTCTCGTCAGACCCAAAATAGAATACGCAAGCGTTGTATGCAATCCAGCAAACAAAATATATATTGCACATATAGAAAAAATGCAAAAGAGATATTTTAAATACTTACATTTCAAAAAGTCCGGGAATTATCCACAAATAGCATACAACGAAATTTCTTCTAAATTTTGAAATAGAAAGCTTGGAACTGAGGAGACAAAAGGGTGACATGACGTTTCTGCACAAAACTGTAAATTCTATTATTGACAACCCTTGAGCTTCCACGTGCCCCACTTTAATGCGAGGACAACTGTTCATAATAAAAATGTCAGAACAACCGCTCACAAAAATTATACAGGCTATGCAGTGTCTACACCAGTGCAGTTCAGAAAAATAATTCTTTTGACTTCTGCGTACCTCTAGACCTGTTTTTACAACAATTCACCATCTCAGTGAAAGCTCTCTAATTTGTAATGCTGATTTGAACCACAAAATGTATTATAAACATTCTACATTAAGCCCTATCGCATAAATGTAATTATACGTATTAGAACTAGAAGAAAATAAGAGTTTAGATATGGAATTACTATTTTTATTTTTTATTTTACTCTTTCTTGTAAAGATTGAATTAGATTAGATGTGAAATACTGTTCCTTGCTCATTGTAAACTTAATATTAGAATAGTTCATGTATTAGGTTATTAGACTAGTTTAGATACGAAATTATGTTTTTTATCTACTTCTTTCTTTTAAGGATTAGATATGTAATATTATTCCTATCTCAACGTAAATATAATATTATAGTAGTTAGATATTAGGTTATTAGACTGATTCGAAGCATTAAAAAACACGTGCAAACATTTGCCACTGAAATTGGGATTAGAAATACTGCAGTGCGCAATAAATAAATAAATAAAATAAATAAATGAATAAATAAATAAATAAATAAATAAATAAATAAATAAATAAATAATAAATAATAAATAAATAAATAAATAAATAAATAATTAAATAAATAAATAAATAGGTTAATTAAGAAAGGCTTGAGCGTCAAACTGAAACACAATCGCACGGCGGGTTTCAGCCGGTGTCATCATAGCGAACTTGCTATGGTGGGATCCTGTCAGCCGTGAGGAGGTCCGTATTTAAACCCCTCCACTATTCTTCGAATAGTGCGCTCAAGTCGGTTTAGCTACACACTGGGGGAGCTGTATGTTCTACCCATCTCCGGGAGATAGATGGTTTGTGAAGTACCGATACCGGTGCGCCTTATCGCGCTCCACTGTCGGTCTGAAATAATTTTTGAAATTTAATTGTAAGAATTATGAAAAAGAATTAATAACCGTTGAGTGGGGAATTAACTTTGTGTAGTAGATTAAAAGTTTATGTTCTGTATGTGTGAGTGTGGCCAGGGTTCAAGATCAAAAGATTGGTTGACACAGTGATTATCTGTGTGTTGGTGTTGTGGTAGTCCTGGGTGGTCACCCATCCAGGTACTGACCATGCCCAATGTTGCTTTTGGCGTTGCAATGGGAATGATACCGATGATGTTATGCTCTGTCTTTTTAGTTAACTGATGAGTTCACTTTAGTGTGGATGTGCGGATGTTAATTTAGAATGAAAGCAGCATTTAGAGTTGTGCACTCGCCTCGTCTTATTGGTGTTTAAGAAGGCCGTGTGAGAACTTCTTGGTTTGATCTTGGAGTTGTTGGCGGTAATAATTTAGTGGCGGGGGAGAGGGGGATTACTGATTAGGTTTGTCAGGGTCTCGGCTCCATGGCTAAATGGTTAGCGTGCTGGCCTTTGGTGAGAAGGGTCACAGGTTCGATTCCTGGCAGGATCTGGAATTTTAACCATAATTGGTTAATTCCGCTGGCACGGGGGCTGGGTGTACGTGTCGTACTCATCATCATTTCATCCCCATCACGATGCGCAGGTCTCCTACGGCCGTCAAATCCAAAGACCTGCATCTGGCGAGCCAAACTTGTCCTCGGACACTCCCGGCACTAAAAGCCATAGGCCATTTCATTTTTTCGGGGTCTCGGCTACTCGATCCACCGAGTGGATTGAATTTGGCTTTGGAGGAGGCTTAGGATGAGTACCAGGGGGTTATTGTTAAGGGGGGTGGGGCGGTGAGGAGAGACAGGGGTAGATTTGGTTGGGTGTTTGTTCTTGTCGGTGATTTTAGGTGCGAGTTGTTGCGAATTTTTCGTTTAATTGCCTTCTTAAAGTATGGGCAGCCAGGAAACGTTACTGCGTGATTGCCGTGGGAGTTCGCGCAGCTCGCCTGGTCCAGAGGCACCTTGCATTCGGGGTGGGGGTGAGGATCACTGCACCTGTTGCAGCGGGTCTTGTTTTTTGCATCTGGGCAAAGCTCTTTTGAACTCGCCCACGAAGTGATCTGATTGCCTAAGTTCAGCAGCTGGTAAAATGACAACAGTGTGAGATATCGAATTATTTCTTTCAAATTATTTATCAGTATGACGAACCCTTTAACGCTGGTTTCGACCACTGTTGTATACAGCGGGATGTTGTTCATAACACAGCACTTGTTACTCTGTTGCAGGGTGGACGGAGCAGCCAGTTCGCCAGGTAAGGTCCTCGGCTCGTCACGTTTCCAATGTCAGTGAGTTGTCGTCGCGAGAGGAGGTTCGCCAAGTTAGGAAGTGGGGAATGTCATCCGCAAGGCCGATCCTTCAGACACCGGCGAGATCTGTCTTGGGTACAAAGTGGGGACATTCCGGCCTCTGTACTGTGTGTGTGAAACTTCATGTCTACCGCAGAACAGAGGCGACTCTACACTTCATTGTGGGTAATACAATACTTTTGGGTGAGCGTTCACGTTGAGAGCGGAGAAGCAAAGTGAGATCTCAGCAAGGCGGCGCAATTGGAATCCAGGCCAATGGGCGTGAGAAATAAAGATTTCATGTTCCTGTGGTTCGGACATCCCATGGCTAGGATTACCAGGGCCCGAAATGTTATG
This sequence comes from Anabrus simplex, assembly GCF_040414725.1. NCBI lineage: Eukaryota > Metazoa > Arthropoda > Insecta > Orthoptera > Tettigoniidae > Anabrus > Anabrus simplex. The sequence goes on along the minus strand of NC_090276.1, from coordinate 6,239,377 downwards.
TAATGTCAAAGTGGGAAATATGTACGTAAACATGTAGTAAATATAAATTTATGTAACATTTATATACAGTATTATATAGTATTATTAATGAATTAAATGTACAAAAACATTCGTATATTCCTTTTATTATGACATATTATGAGATATTAGATCAACAATTAGAAGTATGGCTTTTCAGGCGTTTGCTCTATTAACCAGCGTTTCGTCTTAGGTCTGACAATAGACTCTTCAGAGTGGGATGTGTCAGAGATGAGATAATAACATTGTTTTAAACACCTCCATATTTTGTGACAAACTCATCGTTGTTGCTTTTAATTTTGCTTTATACTTTTGACAGTAAATAATAATCAAGTTAAAGGCATAATCAAAATACTTCAAACATTAAAACATAATTTTATGCACTGTAAATCTCTGAGTATATGGACTTGTGGCAAGGTTTATATTGGGCAGACTTCGAGAACGATATGTACTGCATTAAGGGACATAACAGGTGTACCAACCTAATAAATCAGCTGCCCTACTACTACTAAAATGTTTTCATTCCTCCCCTGAAGGGGGGGGGGGGCGGGCCTCCTAGACGGTGAGGCCGTCTCTCAGGCCGGGACATTTGTTACGGTGAAGGAGATGCTCGGAGAAGGTGAGGGGTTTGGGGGCCGTGGCCTATACTAGGAACTGTAACGGCATTCGCCTTAGTGCAGGAGAATGGAAAACCACGAAAAACCATTCTCAGAACAGCCGACGGTTGGGGCCAACCGTGAGCTCCCGTCTCCCGAATGCAGAGGCGTAGAGCCGTTGGCCGGTCAAAGTGCGGAGCTGTTTGACCACGGACCAGCCGTGTCCACTGATGGGCCAAGACCCACTCGCATCTACCCACCAATCAACTGTTGCTAATCGTGCTTTAACACCTGGTCACGATGTCATGGATCTTCTTGCCCGTATAAAACAGTATCGCCCCAGAATCATCAGGGAGGCAGTTGCGATACGTAAACAGCCAGAAAATTCCAACCGCGATACAGGCTACAACCTCAGTGAATCATGGCTACCCAGAACCATGTGATGCTATACTGCTGCCATTCGTTGTCCCTAGGTTGGGGCTAAAATGGCGTCCTGTTACATATTATGACGCCATTTTAAGTTCTTTGTTGCCTTATCTTAGCAACCATTCTGTTTCCTTCTGGTGAAGAAAGGCACGTTGTATGTGTTTATATAGTTTATTACCCGACATAATCCCAAAAATATCACATCATGAACAGTTACACGGACCGTTAAAGTCTTTATGCTAATATTATAATTATAACACAATGTATTGTTGTAACTAATTTATTGTTGCCCTCTCTCTTTGAGTCCAGGGTGTAGTGGCATCACGCGACAAGCCTTTTGGTGATCTGCCTCCAGGAGTCTCTGCTTTGGGCATGGTGACTTGCTTGCTGTAAGCCCATGCTGGTCAAGCTCTTGATCTGGTCCATCCATCGTAACGGTGCACGTCATCTAGGTCTTCGACCGTCGACTTCTATGATAAGTATTTCCATTGCCTTCTGTCTTCTGGGAATATGACCAAAATATCTGGTTGTTACGGGTCGACAGTCTTGTTCTGATGCCGAGCTGATGCTGTCCACGGCATTCGTAATAATCTCCTATAGCACCACACTTGCGGCGATCCGCCATCTTCATCGTCCAAGTTTCTGCTGCATAAGTCACGACAGGGAAGATCAGAGTTGGAATGAGGGTGAGCTTTGTCTTGGAAGTGATGGAGGTGTCCTTCCAGATGCGAGTAAGTTTTGCTGTTGAATTTTACGCAATCGCATTGCGCTTACGGATCTCAAGTTCACAGTCTCCGGTATTTGTGACATTAGATCCCAGATACTAGAAGCGACTGACAACCTCGTAATCAGTAGAGCCCGGATTTCCATGCAAATGCATGTTTTTCAATAAGCTAGCTATACTCAAACTTCCCAAATATTCATTTTACGAATTAACAGTTCCATATAACCGTGCTTTTTCCGTGCATGTTTGCATGTTTTGGCCATTTTAGGAGAAAATTCATGCATAATGCATATTTGGAAGATTTTGGATTTAATAAGGAATATTTGGACGTTTAATATTGCATAATATCACTTTTATTCTGACTTTGGCGCATATAAATTGTTAACATGCATGATAGTGCCATTTCTGAATGTTAGTGTGCAGAATTTGGGACAATTTTTTCACGTTATAGGTTATAGTATGCCTATTACTGAGAGACGGAGAGAATGTATTCCTGGCATCCTATGTGACAATCAAAGTTAGTAGCCTACATACGGTACAAATCTTATAATCCAATTAACCAAACACTTTCTTATCTGTTGCTTGAGTAAATAATGACGTATTTCGGAAGTCCCCGCGTCGATATCTAATGCTTTAGAATAAGGTGTCCCAGTTTTACAGTTGTACATTGCTATAAATTGAACGGTAAATTGTGCATTAATCATTGACGGCTCATTTTTCGTCTGTTAGACGAACAAAAGAAAACTTGTATCGCACTTCTGTGGCGCCGCGTTACTGGGATAGCAGCTTACAAACTCTGGTTTTTCATTGAACCCTCTACCGTTGTTATCCTGGAATGTCCTACCCGGAACTCTCAATCGTCACACGTCTGTGTTATCGCAGCAGGCAATCGTTACCACTTATTGAGGACATTCAAATGTGTCTGCAATCATCGATGGAGAAGCAGCTGCAGCAGATAGAGATAAGTTGAACAAACTAATTCGTTCAAATCCTGATTAAGAATTCGTCAAGCTTATAAAGGACGTATTGTGGTCAAAATGCAAAAGACGTACAATTTGAGCTCAAAATGTCTTCATTGAATTATGCATCTATCACTTCTCGTGACGTAAAAAGATCATTTTCTGTGCTTAGTAATGTGCTGACAGATAAACGGATGAGCTTAAATCAAGACAATTTGGAGAAATTAGAGTAGTTTCTGTATAATGTTTCAAAAGGAACTGAATTTTGATGGTGCATATTTTCCAGTTATTGTGCATTTTTTGAGATTTGATAGTGCATGGAAATCCGGGCTCTAGTAATCAGTATTTTTTTTGTTATATTGTTGCCCTAATGCCGTGGAAATGAAACGAATTTTACTAAATGAAGTTAATATAGAATCTGTCTTTAAAACCCTGTTGAGTAACACGAGTAGGATGGTAACTTTTTATCGTGATGCGCAGTGTGTCACTAAGTACCTCTGATCCGATAAAACTCTCCTGTACACTGAGAAGGACCGTTCAACATCGCAGGGAGTCACCGGTGTAAATCTTCCGGGAGCGCTTCTTGTTCGCCACTAATGATCTTACAAACAGATGGGGAACTTAAATAACCCAGGTTTTGTTGCAAGACTGCATGGAGTTTGTGAGAACTCTGACCAGTGTAAGGCACTTAGAGCATCCCAGTTTCTAAGAAAGGATTAGTGCTGTCGTATAGAGCTGAGGCACTCGAACATTTCACAGAAAAAGGGTTAGAAATCCCAGTTTTAAGGGAGTTTTAAAGCCAGCTTTTGCAATTGAACTAACTTCTATTCTATATGCAATTATTTTACTGTAGTCTGTAACTGTCAGTTTGGACAGCTACCATAATTGTTCTGAGTATGTACTAGTAAGCGCTGCAGTCGAAGATAGGGTCCTCAAAAATGGAGAGAACATTTAGGATGTTTTCCCGATTTAATCCAGACTGCTCAAGATCCTTTCTTACCTGCCTGAACCATTTGTCGGAAACTTTAGTTCTACTATCAAATGTTTAAAAAAATATCTTTTGTCAGCCTCCTCTCGTCTATTCTAAACAGATGTCCATAAAATTCGAGTCTTCTTTTCTTCATTGACTCGGTCAATCTTTTACTTTCCCGGTATATTTCTCCCCTTTCTCGTAACCTATACTGGCCATCCATGATTTTTGGACCCATTATCTTACGGAGGATCTTCCTCTCAAATTTCTCGGTTTCTCTTAGTCCCGACATAACTATCATTCGCAGGCATTCACTAGCATACAGACATTCTGTTTTAATGAGCGAGTTGCAGTGTCTTAGTATAGCTTCCCTTGAGATGTCTTTTCTCTTGTATAGAGCATGTGTCCTGCCAAAAGCAGTGGCCATCTTCTCTCGCCTGGTGAAGTTGGCTTCTCTTTCGCTAGTTTTCAGCTGTACGAGTTCTTCGAGGAAGAAACTCTCTCCTCAGGGATTCAAGAAAGTAAAGCAGAATTAGCAATACATGCCGACATCGCTGACGTCCGTCTGAGTCGTGTAAGGTCTCGAAATCCACCAATGGATACTAGGCCTGAGTCAACTCTGCCACAAATTGGTTGGTCGCTGCCGCCTGGATTTGAGCTTCCTCGTAAAGCCTGATCCACTCTTAACAGGATACGAACGAGCCACGATAACTGCGCACATTTCCACTACAAATGGAAAAGAGTTTCTAAAGCTAACTGCGATTGTGGTGCCTCTAAGCAGAGACCGTCCAACATATTATTACCGAGTGTCCAGAACGAGAGTGCAGTGGTAGCAGCAGTGATTTTGCTCGTGCGTTTGCAGAGAAAATCAGTTGCATAAACAACCTGGGCATGTTTCCAAAATCGTGTGCGTATGTATTGTACCTGTAAAGCCATACGATAAATAAATAAATAAATAAATAAATAAATAAATAAATAAATAAATAAATAAATAAATAAATAAATAAATAAATAAATAAATCCGTGGTACTTGAAGCTGTCAGCTCTTCCTATGTTACCATCCTCTGTCTTCAAGTTAACAGAGGTTGTTCTGATGTTTATTATTATTATTATTTTTAGGGGTAGATTCATATGCACTAAAACGGCCAAATAAGCACCAATATATGCACTATTGCATACTCTCTAAAATACTTATTCTTTCTCTACGTTGTAACTGTTCGTCCCTTCATCAAGACACTTGGGGAGATGAAAGTTATTACCTTGGGACACATGAATATCATATAAACTATATGTGGCTTGCCCGCAAATTGCCACGTAAATAGAAACAATTAACATTCCATGCTTTCCCATTTCTCTATGTGATGTTTGGGCGCCAGGGTTACAGTTTTAAACAAAACTGTAAACCAAAATTTATATTTACTAGCGTAGAGACTTATACTTAAATCACAGGGGTAGGATTTTAAATAATTAACCATTAAGTATCGCTTAAGAAAGAAAATTAACGCAATATAAAATACAAATGAATTTATTATACCAAAAAATGAGATGAATCGGAAAAGTTCCTTAAAGCGTGGAGGGATTTAGAATTTACTTTACTGAATTTACTAATTGCTTGCTTTATCTAATTGAAGCTCACCAATTGCAGCTTTCGTTGAAGTCATCGGGTTTCCGTGGTTACTCGTTCTCTTCTTCTCGATGTAGAATTTGCTCCATGGGCATCCTTCCTTCCTTCTCTGATGTAGTATGGGCTATCTGGACTAGCACTCTCTAACTGCCTAGTTTTTAAATTAGACATTGGCCCTATACTTGTAAAAACTGATCAGCGTTGATCGTATGAGGAGAAAATTCAGAGATATGAATTTTTCCATATTAGTAGAAATCTCAATCCAACTGAGCTATACTGTTTATACGGTACAGACTTGTACCAAATTCCGTGGACTTGAACTAAACATAGTTCTTCGTCCAGAAGATTTACTGAATATAACACAAGCCGTAAGCTTGTTTCGTTCCACGTAGATCCGATACCATAACCGCAGCTAAGTACTGTATCGAAGCGACAACACACTGTACAAAAATCAATAACGTCGTTCACAGTAGATGTTCACAGTAGAAGTTAGTTTCTCAACAGAAGTTGTAGTTAGGATGTTAGGTGCCGTTCTCGTGGTGAGAATCTCTATATATCCGGGCTCACCCCCACTCTTGATAACAGTTCAATCTCAAAACTCATATACAGCGAAGTATCTGATTCGTGGATCGAATTATCAACGCCCCTTCTCGTCTTTCTTGACAAGTCCAGTAGGCGTGGCGATGATGTAGCTGACCAGCTTGCAAGCCTCGCGCGCGGGTCGCTGTTTACTTCTTGGTGCTCAAGAGTTAAACCCATGAGTCATGTAATTTTCCACGCTATAAGAATAACCTTCTCCGTATACACAAATATGAGATGAAATGACAACAACTATGTCTCAACATATTAACCAAATACAATACATAATCAATTCCTATCTTTCATAATATAATAATAAATAATAAATGATGTTATAATATATACAATATGATTGCAAAAACCTTATTTACAAATGCTTGACGTAGAATAAATATGTTATTACGAATAATTGCCGATGGCGGATAAACTTGATATCAAATGATATCGCGTAAAATGATATTATATTAAATTAGTAGGGCTGGAGAAGCCTGGACGGTTACAACGTATAAGGTTGGTTCTCCAAATATCAACTGAGGAAGAATACTTTTAGCTGTTTTTTTTCTTTTGGCTTTTCTTCATACAACAAAGAAATTAAGTGTAGGTTTTAGATTCAGCATAGTGGTGGCTCGGGCCAGCTCGCAATGCACTAAACAGACTTGCCAACATGGCACATTAACCACGGAGAATGACTAACACGAAAGATGAACGATAAAGATAGGTTAGAGCTACAAAATATTGGTCTGGACTGGTTAGGTCCTGCTAGTGACAAGACCATAGTAACAGACGGCATTATTTAGTTTTTAGGCTGTTCCTGTTTTATTTCTTCTATTTAAGTAACAATACTTCTTTGGAGGCGGGTAGGTTGGTCCCTGTCAAGTATCGAGGAAGGATCTCCTCTCTGTCCTATTTCAGATCTCGCAAAACAGTATTTTTCTAGGATTTCAACATCCGAACCGAATACCAGAACACCGCTGAAAAAAATACACATTGTCAAGCCCTTGTTCCGGCGGCGACTTTGTTTTAGATACTCATCTCTTTGCATTGTTGTACCGATTTGAATTTTTATGCGTGTATGTCAAGGATATGCGCGTATTCGGTACATATTCATGAATATGCACTATAAACCTTACCCAAATGATTTCTTACTAGCAAATGTACCCGTGCTTCGCTACGGTATTCTACATTTTATACGGATATCGAAGTAAATACTGTACGTTCAGTTAATAAGATTGTTTTAAAATTGCATGACCCTTAGCATTATCCGAGAAATAGCGTGGGGAGGTCCGCATACGTTGTTTCCAATGTAAAGTGTGGGTTGTAATGATAACGACAGGCTCACTTGCCTACTGCCATTCACAATCGAGTTGGGAAGATTACATTATAATTGCAGGCCATATTGCCTACTGCGCGGTCACAATCGATTTGGGACGTTTTTGTTACAATTACAGGCCCCCTTTCCTACTTCCAGGCAGAAAACAGTTGAGGAGCTTTTATTATAATGGCAGGCAACTTCCCTACAACCAGGCCCTTTTTCCTTCTGCCAGCCAGCTTACTGCCAATCACACAGAGTTGGTGAGTTTCCATTAACATAACACGCCACTATGCCTAATGCTAGCCGCATTTTAGATGGGTACATTTGTTTATAATGGCGGGCACCCTGGCCTACAGCCAAACACAATCGGGTAGGGCAGTATTGAACAAAACTGCATCCTTCCTTGCCTTCTGCAAGTCAAATCGAGAAGTGAATTATTCATTACAATGGTAGGCCCTCCTTATTAATGCCAGTTACACAGGAGTTGGAGAAGGACCCCATTCCTACTGCCAGTCAAAGTCGGTGTGGGGAACACTGATTGCAATAGCAGACACAGTCTTTCTCGATCGCTACAAATCGACATCAATGAATATATATCGATCGATATACCGGTACGAAAGTATATGAATGTTTACAATATTGCAGACCTTCATTTACAGATTAACTTCCGCTAAACGGTACGTCATGTCGACAAAGGATTGTACCATAAGACGCAGTATTTAGCGGCCTAAATGGCTGGTCCTATGATATTTTCTCGTATCTCGTCAGTCTTTGGATTCCGAAGTTATTTCATTTCACTTAGTTGAATATGTCAATTATTTATTGAGTCAAACGAAGACCTCTCGGATAATTATATTGTGGTTATTAGGCAGTCCAACCCTGTCCAGTTTTGACTGAAAGATATTACACCTAATGATCACGGCTATTGTATACGTACACAAGGAGATAAGAACATACGTCAATGTAGTTTTTTTAATTTGTTGCACATTCTACATTACATTCACACTTTCGGACATATCTTCATGTTTTTATAAGGCTACATATTGTACATTATCTTCATATTTTATGATGCACATAACACCCTGAGCTCCATCCGCGATGGTTAGCTGGTGTATGTCAGGGGGCCCCAACCACCCACCCTCCCACAGGGGGCCCCAACCACGCCCCCAACTCAGCGTGACGATCAACCACAAGAAGAGATTCACCAACTAGTCGAGACATGCGACGCGCAGCTCTGGAACGAGGCAATGAATTACCTCTCGAAGGAAGAGAGAATTCATGTAGTACAATAATATTGTACGCCATGAAAGTCCCCTCAGTCAAGAGAACATTGCTGGCTCGTGTCAGAACTCGGATCGGTCTTCGGGCCAGACTCACCTTAACAGTTGCTAAGGAAAGTTCTGCGCCTGAGTTCTCGGCTTATTGATGAATCTCATTATCGCCTCCGCTAGGGACATTATTGGATATGCATCTTATATCTAGTGGGAGCGGACCGCACAGGGAACGAGGCTCCACCTGACAGCATCATTGATTTAATATTTATATTTCTGGCACATCTTATCGAGTAGCATAACATTTTCGGTAGATCAAGGGTGGGGATCATCCTCAAGTTCCCAAAATCTTAGTTTCGATCGCAGATGAGGAGTTTCAATTGTAGATAAATGCTGAAATCGCTACGCTATACGCGTTAACTTGACAGACTCCCTGGTTTGTTTTAGTGTTCACTCGTGGGGAAGAGAACCTGGGTGCAATGTCTGATTATTTAAACCTAAGGCAATTATTTAGTGGAAAGGAAGACCTCTTGCATACTTATATTGTGGTTAGACAGTCCAAGCCTGTCCAGATTTTATTGAAGGATATTATTACCTCTAATAATGATTACGATATTGTTGAATTGTTCCTAAGATACAGTTGAAATCTCGATCGCAATACTGTTTGGAAAATATGCTCCATTTCAAACATTTTCAACGATTAATTACTTTAAGATTCTGCTTTGAATTCATAGCAGTGTTAACGGAAAGGCTAAAAAGCCTGAGAGTGAAACAGTTTGAATATGATTGTTCATATGACAAAGATTGATAGAATTTGACATATTCGTGGGAACGGGTGCTCATTTGTGCTTCCTGAACCCAGTTTTGTTTGGAAGTGAGAGTGACAGGTGGTGCACTGAAGAATATCGTTGGCATTATAAGCGAAGGGATTGGAATAACTTACCAAGGGAGATGTTCAATAAATTTCCAATTTCTTTGAAATCATTTAAGAAAAGGCTAGAAAAACAACAGATAGGGAATCTGCCACCTGGGCGACTGCCCTAAATGTAGATCAGTATTGATTGATTGATTTGATTCATGTGTCAGATTGAGTTAGAAAATTTGAATAGGGTGAGATTTGTATAAGATTATCTTACATTGCATTACTTTTCCGATAATTATGAGACATAGCATTTGGCTCACATGTGGGTACTGGGTGGGCCAATGTTCGTGTAGAGTTTGATGATTCTAACTTTCCTGTGATTGAAAGTATGAATTATGCATGTAAAAAACCCAAATTTACTTAAAATCGAGAAATAGAGACGAATCTAACGTATAAGGGATACAGATACCACAAAAAGTCATAAGACCAAGGTTGAAGATCACTCCAAATTGAACGGAGATTGTGCCATCTGTTATGTGAAAGGACTTCCAGTTTATCCCACGAAATACCTCGAGACGAACGTCTGCAGTCATTAAAATTGCCTCCATGTTTCGATATTCTTCGGGGATAAAAAGTGAAAATTTTAAAGATCTTGGAAGTTTTCCGTCCGTTACAGGCTAAAACGTATAATTTTGCCAAATTTCAATGTTCTTGCTTGCCTGGCAGATTATGCCGCAATCTGGATTTTGGGTGAGGGGGGTAAAAATGAGGACTTTCAGGAAACTACACCAAAAATATGCAGATGGTCATTATTACCCCTCAAACGGGTCGCTGTACGAAAATTTCACCAAAATAGTCAAAGTACAGGCACACACTGTCGTTGCGATTTTATTTACAGGCCTATAGATAAGGAACCTGCTCCACGTACAACACCTTTTGGGCTATGTCCGCTGGACTTAACCTGCAAAACCGACCGTTCATGATATCTCCTTTATTAATCCTCCTGTCGAATAATGCATATAACAAAAAAAAGTTTTAGAAATGGATTTCCATTAAGGATTCTAGATTTCCATTAATTTCGGATGTGCATATTTTGAGGGAGTGCAAAGTCATGGTTTCGGTTTCGGATAAACCCCCAGTAAATTTAGGTATTCAGAAATAATATTGGCCCTAAAACCTACTCAAGGACACGTGAATTCTAAATATCAAGTTTGGTAGAAATATATTCAGTAGTTTTCAAGTTATAAGAACTTATACAATCAAACAGACAAACAGACACCGAAGCTAAGAAATATGCAGATGGTCATTATTACACCTGAAACGGATAACTGTACGGAAATTCCGCCAAAATAGTCGATGTACAGACGCACGGTCTTTACGATTATATTTATATAGATGACAGCTAGGCATGGGCACGTTTGTAAGTTTTTTTTTTTTCAGATTCACTGCTCCTAAACGGTACATCACACCAACAAACGGTTTGCACCCTCAGACGTCCCTTTTATCGCTCTTCATGTTTGGTCTTCAAACATTTTCTCGTATCTCCCTTATTTATGGGTTCGATTGAGTTACGATATTTGAATGGGGTGAAATTTTGCAACATTTTAAATATTTTACATCTTTTTCACATACTTATGTGGAAGCTAGAATCACGAAATTTGGTTCGCATATAGCCATTGGTCGTGTCAATGTGCGTGCCAAATTCGATGACTCTATCTCTCCTATAAGTGTGTCAAACTGAGTAACACACGTATAAAAAGCACAAAATTTACGAACAATCGAAATATACAGCCAAATCTACCCTATAAGGGAGAGAGAGAGAGACGACAAAATGTCACAGGACCAAAGTTGTAGATCACTTCAACTTGAACGGAGATTGTGCCATCCGGCTTAGCCGTGAAATGCCTCGAAACGAAGGTCTGCACCGTTATTAAATTGCCTCCATATTTCAATATTCTTCGGCATAAAAAGTGAATAATTTAAAGATCTCGGAAGTTTTCCGTAGATTACCGACTAAAACGTATAATTTTGCTTAATTTAAATTTTCCAACTCGTATGGCAGATTGTGAGGCAATCTTGATTTTGGGCGAGGGGGGTAAATTTTAGGACTTTCAGGAAACCATAGCTAAAAACTATGCAGATATTCATTATTACCCCTTAAACGGAAATCTCTACGAAAATTTTGCTAAAATAGTCAACTCGCAGACACGCTCGTTAAGATTTGATTTATATAGATAGATGAGGAATGTGCTCCACGTATAACACCTTTTGGGCTATGTCCGACCTTTCACGATATCTCCCTTATTGATCCTCCTGTTGAAAAATGCACACGAGAAAATATTTAGAATTGGTTTTCCATCAAGTTTGGTCGATTTCCAATCAGGTTGGTCTTGTAGGCTACGTTATATAATGTGGGAGAGTTAATTCACCATTTCGGTTACCTATAAAACCCCAGTCCATTCGGGGAATTTAAAATGGTATTGACCTTAAAACCTACCCTTGGACAGGTAGATGCTAAATATAAAGTTAGGTTCAAGTATCTTCAGTAGTTTTCAAGTTGTAAGAAATACGCTTTACACGCACCCGCTCTTGCGTTAAGTCCGGTGGGACTTGTACCGATAAACGGTTCGTTAATGATATCTCCCTCATTAATCCTGTTATCGAAATGGTGCATATGAGAAAAAGGTTTAGAAATTAATTTCCATTAAGGCAGGTAGATTTCCATTAAGTTTGATTGTGCATATGTTGAGGGAGTGCAAAATCACGGTTTGGTTTCCTATAAACCCTCAGTCAGTTCAGGGTATATAAACAATATTTGCCCTAAAACCTACCCAGGGAGAGGTGGATTCTAAATATGAAGTTTGGTGGAAATATAACCAGTAGTTTTCAAGTTATAGAAGGACAGACAGACAGACAGACAGACAGACAGACAGACAGACAGACAGACAGACAGACAGACAGACAGACAGACAGACAGACAGACAGACAGACAGACAGACAGACAGACAGACAGACACCAAGGCTAAAAATTATGCAGATGGTCAATATTACACCTGAAACGGATAACTACGGAAATTTGGCCAAAATAGTCAACGTACAGACACACGGTCGTTACGATTTTATTTATAAAGAAGATGGGCATAGTGCATCTTGAAACAAAACACTTAAATCGCCGCTGTTCGGGCGAAAGTTCATATGTCACATTGCTCTTCCTATCCATTATCTTCCTTAAGGCAGGTCACGCCTCCCACCGCCTGTGGGTGGGGGCGGTAGAATAACACCCACGGTATCCTCTGCCTGTTGTAAGAGGCGACTAAAAGAGGCCCCAGGGGCTCTGAACTTTGAAGCGTGGATTGGCGACCACGGGGCCCTCAGCTGGGTCCTGGCATTGCTTCCACTTACTTGTGTCAAGCTCCTCACTTTCATCTATCCTATCCGACCTCCCTTGGTCAACTCTTGGTCTTTTCCGACCCCGACGCTATTAGGTTTGCGAGGGATAGGGAGTCTTTCATTTTCACGCCCTTCGTGGCCCTTGTCTTCCTTTGGCCGATATCTTCATTTTTCGAAGTGTCGGATCCCTTCCATTTTTCCCTCTGATTAGTGTTATATAGAGGATGGTTGCCTAGTTGTACTTCCTCTTAAAACAATAATCACCACCACCACTCACGCCTCCCAGCCACATACGGATATGCAGTCCGTCAGAATAATTTTCGTTCCAGTTGTTCTGCCAGGCTTTTCTTATTCATCGCAAGGCATTTTGATGCATATTTTCGTTGTATATTATTATTCGAATAACCCTTTAGTGGATACGATAAATCAACTTTGGTTACTTTTCTTTGGATTTAACACTCTTCTTTTCCAAACTTCCTTTATTTTATGAGAATGTTGTTCTTTTTCCTCTTGAGCCCATGTTCTTCCAGTTGTTAATTTCTTTCTCTTCTGAAATCCACTCATTCGCGTTACTTCACTGAAACGTATTCTGTTCTCTATTGTATCTATTTTAATTCCAGCGTTTTTCATATCCTTTTAAATTTCAATGAACCACGTTGGCTTGGATTTGTAATTGTGCAATAGGTTGAAGATTTGTTTAGTTAATCTATTGTTATTCATTCTATAAGTGTGCCAAAAAACCTGGAGTCTTCTTTTCCTTATTACAGTTGTCAGTTTTTCAACATTTAAATGTACCTCTCTGTTCGATCGTAGTCTAAATTCGGCATTGTTGTTTCTTATACGTCCCAGTGTTCTTCTCAAAATTCTTCTTTCAATATTTTCTCATTTTTCAAGATCCTCAATTCTTGTAGGTTTAAGAGTTTCTGCTGCATATTATTATTATTATTATTATTATTATTATTATTATTATTATTATTATTATTATTATTATTATTATTATTATTATTATTATTATTATTATTATTGTTACGGATATATCCGTGGTAGTTAGAGGTGAAAGAAGGTGCGAGCTGGAATAGGTCTTAACTACAAAATTAAAGTTAATTTAAAACTTTAACAAAGGCTATATTTTCTTTTCAAAATCAACAAATAACAAAGTATAACAGGTACCAAGTAGCAGATCAACAAATTAAGAAATTACAATTCGTTACAAGATTTGGGCTCCGAGTCACAAGATTAATTTCTGAGCTCTCAGCTCACAACCACAATTGCTAAAGGGCAGAAAACCCCTAAATGCATGGAGCCCTTGCTCCCAACTTTTAACTCAAGCCTCCCAGAGGCACTTTTCAAACACAAGAAAGAGCAGATGCGCTCTCAAAGTCTTCAAGCCTATTTAAGAGGCCCTAAACACTAACTGCTCTCAAGGCACACATATAATGGCACAGGGGTACCTCGTACCCAATCTACTGGACCTTTACAAGAAGAAAACAAAATGTAAGGTTAAGTTACTGGCCCAAAATACAAACTTGAATGGAGGCGATAACTTGCACTCCTACACAACATTTTTGCCTAAAAACCTATGTGGCGCTAGGCCGATCATACAGGGGCTAATCCCAAGCTAGGGAGGTGACACGTATGAGAAAACTTACTACATTAAAGAAGAGAAGAACGGTTATGAAAACGTAGTCACCTCCTTTTCAAAATGAAGGGGAGTTCGAGAGGGTGAAGCACTCTCTATCCCCGCTTTACAATTCAAGAAATAGTAGTTTTTACATAGACAGAAAAAGGGAATTACATTTTAAGGAAGATGGATTACATATTAAAGGTTTCGAACCTTCTCCGAGAGTTAAACTGCTGAGCTAACAAGAAATAAAGATGTTAACAGGCCATTACCTTGTAGAAGAACTGCTGCTTGAAGAAAGAGGCGCTTCCCGCCCCCTGCTACATATTCACACACTAAGAGAGATGTTACTGAAGTGGCACCGAGACAAGAAAATCAGCAGTTTTTATACCCTCGTGGAAAGTTCGAGGCCTTTCGTGAATTATAACAACCCGCCCACAAACTTTTATTGGATAACAGCAAAAACTAATACACAAGACGAGGAAGAAACACCTTATTGGTGGAAAATTAATTACATAAATTTCTGATTGGTTACATTCAAAACAGGCGGAAAGAAAGGATTTATATTGCCAACCCACAAACCACAGAACAAAATTTAGTAAAAACAAAACTTAGGAATACAATATTTCTTCAAGAAAGTTCATTCCATTGCACCAGAGTGTACTACCATAGTTTTGGGTAGAGACATTTGTTAGAGAATGTCCTAACTTCTTGATACGGAGCAAACAAACACAAGTCGAAATAGACACAGTTCAGAACACTTCAAAATTACCAAATTTACAGGAGTGACATCTTCTGAATAACCGTGGAATTAGTTCAGTAGTTAAAGTTCCAAGTTTCTCCAGTAGAGAAGTATCAATTGACACAATATTTGAATTAGCGGCGTGGAGGTGTACCGCCGGGTACAATTATTATTATTATTATTATTATTATTATTATTATTATTATTATTATTATTATTATTATTGAAAAAAAAACCTACAACCTGTTTTCCAGGCATTGACCGGGTCAGGAATGAAATGAGTGAATCATATATATAGGCTGTTAGTATGATGGGGTCGCCACTCCCAAAGTGATTTATTAATGACTGATAGATGCTATGAAATGAGAATGGAGAGTGTTGCTGGAATGAAAGATGACAGGGAAAACCGGAGTACCCGGAGAAAAATCTGTCCCGCCTCCGCTTTGTCCAGCACAAATCTCACATAGAGAGACCGGGATTTGAACCACGGTATCCAGCGGTGAGAGGCCGACGCGCTGTCGTCTGAGCCACGGAGGCTATTATTATTATTAATATAATATTTAATAACTGTGTCACCATGAGATCAGTCTTTTGCTCGCTGTAGCAACATACAATTGGTTCTTCCGCACTGGAAGGGAATATTATGTGGCAGAAGTTTCCATTAAAAAATAAGTGTTCTTTTTTTCTTCTTCAAGGATTGTACACGAACTTAGCGGCGTTCTTGTAGCTCGTTGTCAACGGAAGAGACTGTGCCAGTACCGGGCCAAGGTGCGCTCACAAATCACCTCCACTGACAACTTACATAGACGCTGTCCGTCTCTTCACTTAAGAATATTCCTAAAAACGTCACACGAGACTCGTGTTCTAATGAGTTCGGATGAGACCTCTCATCACTTCACCACCTCGCAGAGGATCACCCTAGCTTCTGGCCCGTATAAGATGCGCGATCTCGATCCTCAGAGTTGTCCATTGAGCAAAAACATTTGATCATTTTTACTAGTGTTTGTTCTTACGGCGACGATGGAATAGGAAAGGGCTGTCAGTGGGATGGAAGTCACCGTGGTCTTAGTTCATATACAGCCCCAATATTTGACTGGTGTGAACATGGAAAACCACGGAAAACTATTTGCAGGGCTTTCGTCATTGAGGTTCGGACCCACCATCTCCCGAACCGAAGCTAACTGCTAAGTGATGCGTTACCCAAACAACGTAGCCAGCTCGCTCGGTAAATCCAGTATAAAAGAGTGCAAATCTTCGTCTTTCGCCATAGAAAAAAAGACTGGAAATCTGCGGTATACACCTGTGGAAGTGACTTCTCCAGTTTCTTTTTCTGTAGCCTATGTCGCTCTTTTTCTTCTGTACTGGTAAAAGCGATGATAGTAACTGTTACTTCACTGCCCTACAGGTTGCAATCGATGACGGAAGATTTAACATTTACTCATCTCCACACTTGTCCAGCAGTTCCATTAAATGGCATTTTTCTTTATATAATCTGACATTTTGGAAGAGGTAAGTTCTTGACATCCCCTGACAGCGAGTTCCATAGCTTTGCGGAGCGCCAATAGAAACCCTTCTGAAAGGCAGAAAAACGGGCGAAAGGCGGGAAAAGCATCATTTCTTCTCCTCTCTGAGATGAGCGATAAACAAGAGATAAACGTTCGAAGGGATCAATTTCTATAGAAGCAGAGGGGGATTTCTGGAGAAAGATCAGGTCAGTCTATTTGGCTATTGTGTCAATTTTCTTACTGAATGAGAGGGGGAGTGATGGTTAATTAGTCATCCCTGTTAAGATTTTTTAAAAATTACCTGAATGATGTTTTTTTTTACCACGAATTACTCCATTTCGGGTACTCGAGTTTCAACTTAATTGAAAGTCATCCTCATCCTACAAAATGTAATAATAATAACAACAACAACAACAACAACAACAACAAACATCCCACTTTTCCTGTGGCGAAGATCAAATGATCATAAATATGTCACCAAGTCATGGCCATCCATCAACGGCTGCTAATTTCAGATGGCAACCAGCCATAAGACACAGTCTGGACCGTTACTAGATAACATTGTCTGGTCATCCATCCATACCTTACACCACAGCCTGCGCGGTTGCTAGGTAACATTGTCTGGTCATCCATCCATACCTTACATCACAGCCTGCACTGTTACTAGGTAACATTGTCTGGTCATCCATCCATACCTTACATCACAGCCTGCACGGTTGCTAGGTAACATTGTCTGGTCATCCATCCATACCTTACATCACAGCCTGCACTGTTACTAGGTAACATTGTCTGGTCATCCATCCATACCTTACATCACAGCCTGCACGGTTGCTAGGTAACATTGTCTGGTCATCCATCCATACCTTACATCACAGCCTGCGCGGTTGCTAGGTAACATTGTCTGGTCATCCATCCATACCTTACATCACAGCCTGCGCGGTTGCTAGGTAACATTGTCTGGTCATCCATCCATACCTTACATCACAGCCTGCGCGGTTGCTATGCTTGCACTTACGTCACATATTTTGTCGCATGAATTTAAACAAATTTTCTGATGATCCCCATCTGTAAGACACATTCATATCAATATCATGCTAAGTTTTGTTACATAAATGCAGTCTCTATAGCCTAGGTAATCTGACAAACTAAGGTGCATATAATTATCTAACATAAAGTAAAACATATTTGACTAACCGCTGAACAAACCTTTTGTAGCTTGAACGGTAAGACGTCAACACAAGTTAGAAATGAGAATCGGGTAGATGAAATTAAACTAACGGGCGGGACTTTAAAATGTTCTGGGAAGAAAGTTTGTTTTGTTGCTTATTTCACACCTTTTGTATTTCTACAATTTCCAAAGAATTTAATGTGGAGTACTTTCTTTCAATGTGAAGAATCTTTAGATGCTGCTCCTGACTGAAAGAATGATTATTATGGGGTGTTCGGAGGACTGTGACTCTTCCAAGATATAATATGTTCTTTCGCCCTGATTTTAAAGTTTCGTTCTGCCTGACCAACTTAAACGGAGTTGCAATCACCGCATAGTAAATTTTATTTTCCATACTGATGGTATCCTTTTCTTTCTGTAATTTTGAGAAATAAGAACTACATTTAAGCGCTACAGTGAGCTCGCAGTTGAGATCAACAGTATTCTGTAAGAAGGAAGTCAGCTCCCAGAGGAAACTATCTTTACATCGGTCCGTTTTCAGACCAACTTTGCTTTACGGGAGCGAAAGCTGGGTGGACTCAGGATATCTTATTCATAAATTAGAAGTAACAGACATGAAAGTAGTGAGAATGATTGCTGGTACAAACAGGTGGGAACAATGGCAGGAGGGTACTCGGAATGAGGAGATAAAGGTTAAGTTACGAATGAACTCGATGGATGAAGCTGTACGCATAAACTAGCTTCGGTGGTGGGGTCGCGTGAGGCGAATGGAGGAAGATAGGTTACCTATGAGAATAATGGACTCTGTTATGGAGGGTAAGAGAAGTAGAGGTAGACAGATACGACGATGGTTAGACTCGGTTTCTAACGATTTTAAGGTAAGAGGTATAGAACTAAATGAGGCCACAGCACTAGTTGCAAATAGAGGATTATGGCGACGTTTAGTAAATTCACAGAGGTTTGCAGACTGAACGCTGAAAGGCATAGCAGTCTTTAATGATAATGCATGTATGTATGTTTCCATGGTACTAATTTGTCAGTCAGATCCATCTTTTAGCCATTATTCACAGCAATGTATTTAATAGTGGTGGTAATTATTGTTTTAAGAGGAAGTACAGCTGGGCAACCATCCTCTACATAAAACTAATTACAGACAAAAAATGGAAGGGACCCTATACTTCGAAAAATGAAGGTGCTGGACAAGGAAGGACAAGGGCCACGAAGGGCGTGAAAATTAAATGCTCCCTAGTCCTCGAATGTTGTAATAGAGTCGGGGTCGGAAAATAAGAGTGGACGGAGGGAGGTCGGATAGGCTGGATGAAAATGAGGAGCCTGACATAAGTAATTGGTGGCAATGCCAGGATTCAGCTACGAAACACGTGGTCGCCAACCAACGCTTCCAAATGTAGAGCCCGTGGGGCCCCTTTTTAGTCGCCTCTTACGACACCATTACGCAGCTTTAGCACTGCGCTTTGGTATCTCCTTCTTCTAAATTTTTGGCATGGGCTGAGTGGCTCAGACGGTGGAGGCGCTGGCCTTCTGATCGCAACTTGGCTCACTCCGGTGGTATCTGAAGGTGCTCAAATACGTCAGCATCATGTCGGAAAATTTACTGGCACGTAAAGAATTCCTGCGGGACTAAATTCCGGCACCTCGGCGTCTTCGAAAAACGTAAAAGTAGTTAGTGGGACAGAAATCCCCCTGTGGGTGGGGGCGGTAGAATAACACCCACGGTATCCCCTGCCTGTCGTAAGAGGCGACTAAAAGGGGCCTCAGGGGCTCTGAACTTTGGAGCGTGGGTTGGCAACCACGGGGCCCTTAGCTGAGTCCTGGCATTGCTTCCACTTACTTGTGCCAGGGTCCTCACTTTCATCTATCCTATTCGACCTCCCTTGGTCAACTCTTGTTCTTTTCCGACCCCCGACGCTATTAGGTTTGCGAGGGCTAGGGAGTCTTTCATTTTCACGCTCTTCGTGGCCCTTGTCTTTCTTTGGCCGATACCTTCATTTTTCGAAGTGTCAACCCCTTCCATTTTTCTCTCTGATTAGTGTTATATAGAGGATGGTTGCCTAGTTGTACTTCCTCTTAAAAGAATAATCACCACCACCACTGGGACAGAAATCCAATAACATTATTGTTAAATTCTTGGCGTTACTAAGAAGGGCACAAAAGGAAATCGAAAACAATGATAGGCAATGGATAATAAAACGACGCCAAATTGGTGGACGGAGTCACGAACTCATGGTAGTGCTGTAGGGAAGATAACTGTCATTACGAAAAAATGAAATCTGATATTGGGCCAGGGCACATGATTTTATGTCCAATAAATAACTTCCTCTTCCTTCCGTAGTGTTGAAAATTTTCATTAACGTTTTCCCGTTTACATTAGACTATTGTTTACAACTTTTCTTCCAAAAACATGTGTATCCGTCCACCAAAATGGCGTCGCTTTTGCATCGATATGGCGTACACTCGTTGCTTGGTTACGGCGGGGTCTGTTTTTTGTCCACTTTAAATCCCTTACACTATTTACAGATAGAACCTTAGCCCTATTTTTTTTCCATGTTAGAAACACCTTCTTGATATGAAGAACATGAAAATGGTCTCTTTTTCCATCATCGTCCAGGAAATGAATCTGGACAGTAGCGGCGCTAAGAAGCTCCCCCGCCGCAATAATTGCAAATGGGCCCGTCGTTTCCTGATAAGGAAAGTTACAAGTTTATTTCGTAGTTACAGGTTGTATATTATTACAGTGAACAACAACGACGCAACGATAATAATAATTACATAATTTACTTTTCAGATCCAAAGGAATTAAAATAATACGAACACACACACACACACACACACAAAATGCTATTCCAATTATAGTAACCAAAACACGCTGACCGTCACAACATTAAGAAATAATCTCGTTCCTAGGACCAAAAAATTTACAACTCAGCCGTCCATCTTGGCCTACTTAGCTACACTGACGGCCGAGAGCTATAAACAAGGAGGATATCTGTTTTACCGCATCTTCGCTGACCACTGGGTTCTCAGAAGTGTCCAATTAGTTCAAAAGCCTGGTTGATTGTTGTGAGTACCGAGCTCGACAGCTGCAGTCGCTTAAGTGCGGCCAGTATCCAGTATTCGGGAGATAGTGGGTTCGAACCCCACTGTCGACAGCCCTCAAGATGGTTTTCCGTGTTTTCCCATTTTCACACCAGGCAAATGCTGGGGCTGTACCTTAATTAAGGCCACGGCCGCTTCCTTCCCATTCCTAGGCCTTTCCTGTTCCATCGTCGCCATAAGACCTATCTGTGTCGGTGCGACGTAAAGCCAAAAAAAAAAAAAAAAAAAAAAAAAATTGTTGTGAGTGGCAGCAAGGAAAGGTTATTATTGGAACAGGTTGGGAGACCCACATTCGTTCAGAAGTAACTACCGTACTCCTATTGATGAAAGAAGTTCTGCACTACGACGGCCTAAGTTTGGAATGAAAAATGAAATGTCGTTATGGCTTTTAGTGCCGGGAGTGTCCGAGGACATGTTCGGCTCGCCAGGTGCAGGTCTTTTGATTTGACTCCCGTAGGCGACCTGCGCGTCATGATGAGGATGAAATGGTAATGAAGACGACACATACACCCAGCCCCCGTGTCAGCGAAATTAACCAATGATGGTTAAAATTCCCGACCCTGCCGGGAATCGAACCCGGGACCCCTGTGACCAAAGGCCAGCACGGTAACCATTTAGCCATGGAGCCGGACAAGTTTGGAATAATCCTATGTAATACAAATAATATTCTGTTGTGTGCTGTAGCTTTATCAATGGGCCCCTCAGAAGCCATGCCCACCCCTGCGCCCACGTCACTGAACCTGGAGCACGATAAACGGTCGTGAAGAAATGCAGGTGTGTAACTGAGGACCGTTTTTGCAAAACTCAACGACTAAAAAAGTGAAATTATCAGGAAACACATTTTACTGATTATATTCCAAAATAAAAATTATACATTAAATTCTTTTTTTAATAATAAACATTTCTTTATTGTCCACCCTAGTTTACACTTTCGGCTTACAGGCAATAAAGACAGAGTGAATAAAAAAAGGAAACACAAAAAACACAAAGGCAAACATACAATATCTACTACAAATCTCTTAAAAAGCTACCTAACTACATCACTAAATCTACTGAGCTGCCCCTAACAAAGGCGGATATCCTGACCATATGTTAGGGCACCCACTACATAAACAAACAAAATCTATTCTATCTCTCAGCAAAAGTAAGAAAAAGAAATTCAAAAGTCACTTAAAAAAAGCATTAAAGCAAAAATTATTACCATAACGCACTTATAAAAATAATTTTTAAGAAAAGTAGAGAAATAGGCTTTGTGATATTCTGCAAAACTCAACATGCACAGGAACAGAAATTTACAAAACTATTTTCAACGATAATATTTCACATATTATGTAGAACTACACAATGAAACTTAGTAGATTGGCTCGTTTGGATACTCAGCATCAGCTCTTAGTGCCGGGATATCCTAGGACGGGTTCGGCTTGCCAGGTGGAGGTCTTTATATTTGACTTCGGTAGGCGACCTGCGCGTCGTGATGAGGATGAAATGATGATGAAGACAACACATACACCCAGCCCCCGTGCCATTGGAATTAACCAATTAAGGTTAAAATCCCCGACCCCGCCGGAAATCGAACCCGGGACCCTCTGAACAGAAAGCCAGTACGCTGACCGTTCAGGCAACGAGTCGGTTATTGTCCTGACTTCGCTCTGAGCAACCTTGGAACGCTGCAGAATAGAACAGTTTTGCCTCCTCGGAAGATGAATCGAAATATTTCATAAGTTTCTTAACATTCCCACTTAAAAACATTGACGTGATTTGTTGATGTCTTGTTCATACTTCTGAAGTTGGCTGTGCCACTTTTCAACACCTCAGCACAATAGGATCACCAAAATAATTTGTTTGAACTTTGCACTGAACTCGATTTTTTAAATTTCACGTGCATTAAAATCCGCATTTCTGTCATCTCGAAGGGTAACTTGCGCTTCAAAATCTGTCTACTTGCTCTCCCCAAAAACAAGACATCGCCCGTGCTGTTATAGTTTCCACTATTCGCAGTTGTTTCTCCGTGTTACCGAAAACTTACATGGTTGCCAACAGTAAAGAAAAGAAAAATTACCTTGTAAATATAAATAAAATCCGGAATAGTATGTAGATGTGGAGTTTTGCAAAACATTTGAAGCTCTGTTACAGTGGTAGTTTAGCTAAATTCTGAAGAGTGCAGTTGATTCCTTTCTTATTAAACTACACGACCTCATAGGCCTATATAACTCATTTTCGGAATTATTGTAGTTGTTGAGTTTTTCAAAAATGGTCTTCAATTGGATTCTGGGAGTGAAGTGTGTGTAAGAGCACGTTATGCCCTGCTTGATATCTTTTGACGGGTTTATCAAATATCTACAGTTATACCTTGCTAGTGGAAGCATGTTAGTGAAGTATTTTTGTTATTCTGTTCACACTTTCCTATCAAGTACAGTTTCTCTCAGTTCATGACGATCGGTTATGTTTGCTCCTCAGTCAATGACTCTGATTTACATCGCGAGTGCAACTTGTTTTGCACCGTGTAGACCTTGGGAATTGAACTGGCGCCAATACAGACGTGAGCTGGCGAGAAGGAATGTTCAAACAACACCTCCACCTCCAGACGGGGATCCCTGGTGTGTCTCACTCAGAGGCACTGCTGGACAACAGCCGCTGACAGAAGTAATGATCATCATCAGAGATGCGCTTGAACGATTATATCCCAGTATGGTAACCTCCGCCGGTCGTAAGAGGCGAATACCCAGGGGCTCTTAGCTGACTCCTGGCATTGCTTCCACTTACTTCTTCAAGGCTCTTCACTTTCAAGTATCTATCCCACCTCCCTTGGTCAACTCTTGTTGTTTTCCTACTAGGACGGTATTAGACTTGCTTGGCCTAGGGAGTCTTTCACTTTCACGCTCTTATTCGAAATTTCGGACAACTTCCACTTTCTTCCCTCTGATTAGTCTTAAGATCTGGATAAATTGCTGAACAGTATCGACAGAGTCTTGGAGAAGGAGTTAAAGATGAAAATAAATCCAAAACAAAAATAACAGAGCGCAGGTCATGTAGGAAGTATGTTAGCAAAAGAAGCCCTAAAGGAAGTAGAAGAATATTGTTACTAGGATGATAGAACAACTAACGACGGTAGAAGCGAGGAGGACATGAAATGCAGACTAACACAAGCAAGGAAGACGTTTCTTAGGAAAATAAATTTGCTCACTTTGAACACTGAAATAGCAATTAGAAATATGTCTGGAGCGTGTAATTGTATGGAAATGAAACATGGACGACAACTAGCTAAGAAAGAAAGAGAATAGAATCTTTCGAAATGTGGTGTTACAGAAGAATGCTGAAGGTAATGAAATGTCGTATGGCTTTTAGTGCCGGGATATGCCAGGGCGGGTTCGGCTCGCCAGGTGCAGGTCTTTCGATTTGACTCCCGTAGCCGACCTGCGCGTCGTGATGAGGATGAAATGATGATGAAGACGACACATACACCCAGTCCCCGTGTCAGGGGAATTGAACCAATTATGGTTAAAATTCCCGACCCTGCCGAGAATCGAACCCGGGACCTCTGTAACCAAAGGCCAGCACGCTAACCATTTAGCCATGGAGCCGGACACAGCTGGAGGTGAAATGGATAGATCGAATCACGATTGAAGAGATGCTGAGTCGATTTCGTGAGAGGAGATCGATTTGGTTGAATTTGACGAGAAGAAAAGAGAGAATGATAGGTCTCAGTTTAAGACACCCAGGACTTGTTCAGTTTGTTTTTGAAGAAAGTGTAGGCGGTAAGAACGGTAGGGGTAGACCAAGGTATGAATATGACAGACAGATGTAGAACGCAGCAGTTACGTAGAAATGAAAAAGGATAGTTCAGGATAGGCTGGCATGGAGAGATGCATCAAACCAGTCCGTGGATGATGATCAAAAATCGTCAACAACAGTAGCTTGTTTCGTGTTAAACTTGTCCCTGTGGCAGAAGTAGTGGACTGTAGACATGATGTACACGACTCCAACTGCCGTTGGGACTGTCTCCAATCAACCTAGCGATCCCGAAAACTGTGGATTCAACACTAACCTCTATCATTCAGAAAATTTTCTTTTTCACCCCTTCTCCCCCCCCCCCCCCCCGCCTCTCAGTGCAGTGGTACTGAACTTGGACTTAAACGATATCCGCAGAATCATTCTTTATGCCAGCAGCCGCGCAGCTGTGAGCTTGCATCCGGGAGATAGTGGGTTCGAACCCCACTGTCGGCAGCCCTGAAGATGGTTTTCCGTTGTTTCCCATTTTCACACCAGGCAAATGCTGGGGATGTACCTTAATTAAGGCCACGGCCGCTTCCTTCCCATTCCTAGGCCTTTCCTGTCCCATCGTCGCCATAAGACCTATATGTGTCGGTGCGACATAAAGCAAAAAAAAAAACAAAAAACAAAAAACAAACAAACAAGGTTTAACAAGATCGTGGACATATTCTATTTAGCTAAAATATGCTTTATAAACATGAGTGACAAATCTTATAGTATTTTAGAAGTCATATAACAATAAAAGTTATGTCTTTAACTTAGAACACATTTGTTTAAAATCTTAGTGTTAACATTGTCCTTTAAGTTTATTGACGAAACTCATCTGTTGAACATCCTTTTAAAATCATTTTAAAAACTATTTGAGATCTGGCTAATTGTATTGATTCAGTATTACTTGACTTGTGTAATGGTTATTGAACCTTCGTTAACTATATTAACAATTTTATGCAGTTGATAATTGCTTATATTATGAACACTTATCTTGTTCAACAGGGGGTCATTTCGTCTGCGCCGCCCCCCCCCCGTGGTATCCCCTGCCTGTAGTAAGAGACGACTAAAAGGGGGATGATGGAAATAGAACCATGAAACTACTTGTGATTAGTAACAACACGCGGGTAACACCATGGGTAGCCTTTACTTGCGAGTAGTCCCACTACGTTAGATACACAATAGGTTTGTGATTAGTTTTTTTCTTTTGCTTTACGTCGCACCGACACAGATAGGTCTTATGGCGACGATGGGACAGGGAAGGGCTAGGAGTGGGAAGGAAGCGGCCGTGGCCTTAATTAAGGTACAGCCCCAGCATTTGCCTGGGGTGAAAATGGGAAACTACGGAAAACCATGTTCAGGGCTGCCGACAGTGCGGTTCGAACTTACTATCTCCCGAATAGTGGATACTGGCCGCACTTAAGCGACTGCAGCTATCGAGCTCGGTTTGTGATTAGTAACAGCAGAGAGTGGTTCCCTGTGGGTATCCAGTTCCCGTGATTAGTACCATTGTGAGAAACACCACGGGTGTGGAACACCATGTATTTGCGTTGCCTATGAACTGTCCCATTATGTGGAAACACCATAGGTCTGCGTTACCTGTATGATGTACAATACTTGTGAATAGTACCATAATATGTGGAACACCGTGAATCTACGCTACTTTTGATTAGTACCGCAACATGACAAGTGCCATGGTTCTACTTTCCTAGCGATAAGTACCATTATGAGGGGCCGTTGACCTGGATTTTGGACTCCTTCAAATAACAAGCATCATCAATTCATCAGGATTGTGCTTTAGAACCAGTCCCTTGGTCAGTCAAACTATTGTTCATGATAGTTTCTGTGTCGGATCCACTGAATGTTTTAAATTCAGATTCATTCATTCATTCATTCATTCATTCATTCTTCATCACATTTTAATTCTGATCAGTGGATGATTTTCAACTTTTAAATTGTCATTACATTTCGTATCATTAGGGGCCGATGACCTAGACGTTAGGCCCCTTTAAACAACAAGCATCATCATCATCATCATCATCATCATCATCATCATCATCATCATCATCCGTGCAAGTGTTCCAACCCTGTGCTGGAACTTTTATCTACATTCAGAATAATTTACTCCAAGAAGTACCCTCAAATGTTAGATGAAGTCAAATGAATAAAATGTAAATGTAAGATTAGTAACATTGACAATTTTCGAGGTATAGTTTTAATAATAGTAAATACTATAAATTCATTTTAAAATGTTAGAAACAAATTATGATACTTTACATTTCAGTTAAATTACATTTCACGTTAATTTTAAATTATATTAAATTTATTTTTAATTTTAAGAAGTTATAATGTTCTGTTTACACAGGTGTACAATTATATGGTTTAGCATAATAGCAGGCTTCATAGCCTGAGCCCCGCCAGGTACATAAATAAATAAATAAATAAATAAATAAATAAATAAATAAATAAATAATCTCGGTCATTTTGGACATTTTCTATTTTAACCCCTTGTCACCCCCTTTATCGCCGGGGTCGCTTCCTTCCCTTTCCTACTCCATCGTTGCCATAAGATCTATCTATGTCGGTCCGACATAAGCAAATTGTAAAATACATTTATACCCTGTAGCCTATTTTAGCGTGTCAGTGAGGAGCCAACCCACCTCACCTGGCTGAAGAATTAGCAGACTCTCTGCCGACGACTCCAGAACATGTGAAGTGTAATTTGGTCTTTCGTATGAAAACTCTCCTGGGTATTTATTAACGTGGAGTCCGGCTCCGTGGCTAAATGGTTAGTGTCTTAGCCTTTGATCTCTTGGGTCCTGGGTTCGACTTCCGGCAGGGTCGGGAATTTCAACGAACATTGGTTAATTCCGCTGACACGGGAACTGGGTGTACTGTATATGTCGTCTTCATCATTTCATCCTCATCACGACCCGCAGGTCACCTACGGGTGTCAAATCTAAAGACCTGCACCTGGCGAGCCCAATCTGGCCTCGGACCCGCCCGGCATTTCATTAACGCAGAGCGGCTATGGCAAACGTATGAGTCAATAAATGATTACAAACAAAAGGGGAAAACAGTGAAGTTTAACTGACACGTTTTTCCAAGAACTCTCTAAAGCAACACCGACAATTCATGGTAAAAACTGCGTAATGTGCAAGTTCCTGTTTTCTTAGAAAAATCCACGAACAAATGTGGGTAAGAAGTGTATGCTCCTGTGCCGCCGCTATGTTTTCACGGTGTAGAATAACATATCGACGGTGCGCGAGCAGTACCTCATATGCCACAATGCTCTTCCGATCTGTTGTACTCCTTAAGACTGGTCACGCCTCCCAATCACACACGGATATGCAGTCCATCAGAACAATGTTCGTTGTGTTTGTTTTCCTGTGCCAAGGTGTAAAGGAAAATGAACCTTATTTTATGCCACATGTATTATAATATAAATGTTATGATAGGCCTAGCTACCAACACAGAATTTCTAACCTTTTCAATAAAAGTGACTTGTAGGCCTATACCACGTATAACTAAATTTTGAAGCCTTACGTCAGGTAGTTAGACTCTGAATATAACAAATACTGATAGGCCTATATACATACCTAGTCTATTCTTTATCGAAATATTAATAATATCACTCTCCTTCATCTATCAGCTGATTGAGTACTTGGCTAAAACATGGCGGCTGGACTCGCCTTGGCCACACTGTACTATCTGCGCACTTTTTACACCCTAGTGCTGAAGCGGTCGACCTCGGCAATCTTCGAGATTCGTACTGGCAATCTTTGAAACACAAACTATGAATCGCTTATGCATCGCTGTGCGACATCTGCCGTACACTTTACGTACTAGTACTGTTGTTATTTACACAGCAAAGCCAAACTATAGAATTCACTCTGGGAATAAGATTCGCATCGAGAAATGTTATATAATTATATAATGTGTGTGTCACACAGTTATTGGCTTAAAATAACAAATGTTTAGAAAATTCATATCGATCGATCGATCATATTATCGATTCAATTCAGATTTCATTTCAATTCAGCTGGCAGTACTAAGGGAACCGGAAGCACTTCCTCCTTACTCCTCAAACCTGTACACAAATCTATCGCTAAAAAGTGCGCAGATACTGCATATAGAGTCACTGCAGTGCGAATTTGAACGAGCGCGCTGTTTGGCAAAAGCTGGATTGTTTGCCACAATCAATACTGGAGCTTGCTGTTAAATTCAAGTATGTACTTCTCTGAAGGAAAATGCCAGTCTCCTGTGCAGCTTATGGCATAGGTACGTTTCCTTGAAATCAATTTCCGTGCGTATTCAATAATACATTGCGTGACACTTATTGTCATGTCAATTGGCCTGATTGGGCAGACTTCGCGAGTGATTCCCCTATCGACGTGAATGAGATTCTTTGGATCTTTCCTTGAACACTGAAATTAATGTTTTAGGAAATAGAAGGGATGACATTTTCCTTTCACTGAATGGCCATGCCTTTGAAAGCGAATAACCAGAACAATCATGTGCATGATACCGAGCGACTGGCTGCAGTTGTCAGCTTGCATTCAGGAGATAGCGGGTTTGAACCCCACTGTCGGCAATTCTGAAGATGGTTTCCAATTTTTACACGAGCCAAATGCTAGGGCTGTTCCTTAATTAAGGACACTGTTGTTTCCTTCCCACTCCTAGCCCTTTCCTGTCCCATAGTCGCCGTAAGATCTATCTGTGTCGGTGCGACCGATTGGTACAAAAAATAAATAAGAAAAGATGTGCAGGATAGCCTGGAATTATGCTCCGTTTTTCACTTATAGCATTAAACGTTACTGAATATATTTTCTGTATATACAGTTTGTTGCTTTGCCTTCGTACAATACATGTAGCAGTCCCTTTTAGAGACTAGACGTGCAACACCGTGTGAACATCTGAGTCCTTTACTTTCGTCAATATTTTCCCCCTAAATGTCATAGAGAGACACAAGCATAATAAATTATTGTCCAAGCGAATTTTCCGTGCGGTTACGGCCACGCAGCTGTAAGCTTGCATTCAGGAAATAGTGGGTTCAAACCCCACTGTTGGCAGCCCCGAAGATGGTTTTCCATGGTTTCCCATTTTAACACCAGGTAAATGCCGGGGATGTACCTTAATTAAGCCCACGGGCGCTTCCTTCTCACTCCTAGTCCTTTCCTATCCCATCGTCACCATAAGACCTGCCTGTGTTGGTGCGACGTAAAGCAACTTGTAATATTAATATGTGTCCTATCACTGTATCTCTTCTGTCCAAATTTTGACAAATCTTTCTCCTGTTAGCAGCTCGATTGAAAACCTCCTCATTCGTGATTCGATCTACCAATCTCACCTTCAGCAGTCTTCTGTAACACCACATTTCAAAAGCTTATACTTCTCTTTCTTTCTGAACTGGTTATCGTCCATGTTTCACTACCATACAATGTAGGGCTCCACACGAAATTCTTCAGAAATATCTTTCTAATTCCTATATCAATGTTCGAAGTGTCCAGCTCCATGGCTAAATGGTTAGCGTGCTGGCCTTTGGTCACAGGGGTCCCAAGTTCGATTCCCAGCAGCGTCGGCAATTTCAACCATTTGTGGTTAATTTCGCTGGCAGGGGGGGGGGTGTATGTGTCTCCATCATCATTTCATCCTCATCACGACGCGCAGGTCGCCCACGGGTGTCAAGTCAAAAGACCTGCACCTGGCGAGCCGAACATGTCCTCAGACATTCCCGGCACTAAAAGCCATACGCCATTTCATTTCAATGTTCGAAGTCAGCAAAATTCTTTTCTAAGACTTCCGTGCTTGTTTTAGTCTGCATTTTATATCCTCCTTACTTTTGCCATCGTTAGTTATTTTACTACCAAGTAACAATATTCATTTACTTCCCTTTAGACTTCATTTCCTGTTCTAATATTTCCTGCATCACCTGCCTCCGTTCGACTGCACTCCATTACATTTGTTTTGGACTTATTTATTTTCGTCTTGTACTCCTTCCCCAAGACTGTATTCATACCATTCAGCAATTTCTCTAAATCTTCTGCAGTCTCAGATAAAATAACGATATCATTGGCAAGTCGCTGAGATTTGATTTCTTCTCTTTCGATTGTGATTCCCTTTGCAAATTCTTCTTTGACATCCTTTACAGCTTGTTTTGCATAAACATTGAAATGCAGAGGTGACAAACTGCAGCCTTGCCTCTCTTCTTTATGGATTGCTGCTTCATTTTCATAGCCCTCATTTCTTATCACTGGAGGATAATTTTTGTACTGATTGTAAGTAATTTCTCGGTATCTGACCCCGGTCACCTTCAGAATATAAAATTCCTTGATCGAGTCAACTTTATCGAATGTCTTTTCTAGATTTATGAATACCATGTACGTGGGTTTGTCCTCCTCAGTTCGGACCTCTAAGATCAGACGTAAGGTCAGGATTGCTTCACGTGTTCCTACATTTTTTCTGAAGCCAAACTGATCTCCTAACTCAGCTTCAACTTGTCTTTCTAGTAGTCTGTAAATAATACGTATTGAAATTTGGGAGCGTGAGATACTAAACTAATGGTGAGGTAGTTTTCACAGTTGTCAACACCTGATTTCTTGGGAATAGGTATAACAACATCCTGGCACTTCTCCTGTCTCAAACATCTTGGAATAAGGCAGTCAGCAATCCGCTAATTCTTCTTATGTTCCCTTGTGTGGAAGAATGTAGCACCTCTCCGTCGTGTCGGGAGGTGTAGAATGAACTGTAATCTTCAATTACTTGTCAGAGGCATTTTCGTTTATAACCCATACTTTGATACAATACAAAGGAATTCAACACCGAAACGACCTGTTCTATGAAGAGTAGCAGCGTTTCAGATACATTTACATGTTAGGCTGTACTTCGATTTTGTAACTTCATGAGATCTTTTTTTTTCCTGTAACTGATGATTTCTGTTTAACAGTATGGGTATAATAGAAAGGGTGTGAATTTGAAGGAATTCCTAGGGCAAAAAGTATAAACAATTGCAGACATGACCAAAAATATGGCTTCCGATTGAAATTGACGCTTAAGTTTCCTGAATTTTATTTAATTGCAGACTTGATTTAAAGACCCGTAGTCGGTTTTCAAATTAAGAGCCCCGAAGGGTCATTTCCTTCAGTAGTCTTTTACCGAAAATGTCGTGTATGTATTCTACCGCCCCTTGATGGTATGCTAATGGAGACAGGTCGAGATCTACCGACTTGTTTGAGCAAGCCCCTGTGGGTTGGGTACGTAACGATGAATACACCTGTCGTAAGAGTGACTAAAAGGGGTGACCAAGGTATGATTGAATTAGAACCATGAAACTACTTGTGATAGGTACCATCACGCGGGGAACACCATGGGTCGCCATTACTTGCAAGTAGTACCACTGAGGTCCTTCATCGGATGAATAAACAAAAGAGCTGTTACTTATTATAAAGCAAAGGGAAATACAATACATAGGACCTTTATGAAGGGTGAGTGGTTTCAATTATTACAGCTAATTATTGAAGGAAAGATACAAGGCAAAAGGTCCTTTGGGGGACGGAGAAATTCATGGCTAAAGAGCATTCGAGGATCGCACAGATGTTCATCAGAAGAAGATTTTTATGCTGAATTGTTAATATAAGAGCTGGCTGCGTGGAGACGGCGTCTTAAGAATAAGGAGAGACGTACGTGCGAGGTGATTTCTCATCTGTTCAAAATTCAGAGGGGAAAGTTACTGGAGTGTAACGGAAAGAAAATACAAATGTAAGAAAAGAGTGTTTTGTTTGTGCGAGATGTCCGTTGACATAATTAAGTTCAGACTGGGATGACGCACAATCTTGTTAGTTGTTTCAAACAGGATTTTTAAATTGCGCTCAAGGAAGTACGGGTAACTGCAAAGGAGGACGTAACGTCTTCACTGGGCGTTGAGTGGGACAGCGAGGTCTGTCACAGCCTGCCCCGCGAGTGTGTGCCTGTCTGACCAAACGTCCCGCTTTTAGGCATTTTGTTCCATTGCCCTCTTATACACTTTGGGGACGCTTAAATATCACCCCTTTATAAAAATCTATTGTCCGCTTCTGTGGTGTAGTGGTTAGTGTGATTAGGTGCCATCCCCGGAGGCCCGGGTTCGATTCGCGGCTCTGCCACGAAATTTGAAAAGTGGTACGAGGGCTGGAACGGGGTCCACTCAGCCTCGGGAGGTTAACTGAGTAGAGGGTTTCGATTCCCACCTCAACCATCCTCGAAGTGGTTTTCCGTGGTTTCCCACTTCTCATCTGGGCGAATGCCGGGATGGAACCTAACATAAGGCCACGGCCGATTCCTTCCCTCTTCCTTGTCTATCCCTTCCAATCTTCCCATCCCCCACAAGGACCCTGTTCATCATAGCAGCTGAGGCCACCTGGGCGAGTTACTGGTCCTCCTCGCCAGTTGTATCTCCCGACCCAAAGTCTGAAGCTCCAGGACACTGCCCTTGAGGCGGTAGAGGTGGGATCCCTCGCTGAGTCCTAGGGAAAAACCAACCCTGAAGGATAAACAGATTAAGATAAGAGATAAAATCTATTTACTTTCTTGCAATAGTCGAGATCTCATCTTCAACCGGACTGCAGTGAAAAAGTTCCCAAGTTCATCTGATATGGAAAGACGTAAGTTGTGATTTTACAGCATGTCAGAGATTTTTTTGTAAGTGAGAATGACGAACAACTGTTTTGATCAGTTTTCTTGCCTTATAAAATGTTACAGCTGAGAAAATACTGTAGCTGTTTGTAAGAACTTGCCTTACCAGCACACACGCGTTGGACGGAACTTTTCCTTCATTTCAATCAATCAATCAATCAATCAATCAATCAATCAATCAATCAATCAATCAATCAATCAATCAATCAATCAATCAATCAATCAATCAATCAATCAATCAATCAATCAATCAATCAATCAATCAATCAATCAATCAAATTTATCGAATATCTCCTTAGCTAAATTATTCCAATCTCTAACTCCTCTTATAAATGATTATAGTTGTCCTAATTTATCCTTTTATGCCGACCCCATGCTATAGGGGTAACGTGCCTGTCTCTTACGCGGAGGCCACGGGTTCGATTCCCGGCCAGGTGACCTAATCTAATTCCATTTGGAAAGTTGAATTTGCTCATTTCTTTTCGCCATCGTGTCGAATACATTGATTAGATTATTACAATGGTAGCTCTTTTTAAGCTGCGTGAGGGAACTGATCACCACGGTCCGAGTAGAGGCGCATTCAATAGTTGCCTTGAGAAAGAATACTGCAATGGATTGGAAACCCCAGCAACGTGCACGTAATCATCATAAAGCAATGGCTCGGTCGAACCAGGTCGGTGTATTTGAATTGTATCAGTCAGTTTGTGGGTCGTCAAGGAAGAATGAATTTGAAATGTGTTGGGAGATGAATAATTTATCGTACCACGCACAGATATGTGTGAAGTGCGACGGTGTTGTAGAACAAGGTTTTTGAAATGCGCTTGCGGGTCAGTGACACAATGTGGGACGTAGCGTGTTTACTGGCCGTGGCGGCACAGCCCAGAGTGGGACCACGAAGGTGGTATGTTAACCGTTAAAACTTGCTGTTAAATACATAAGTCTGTAAGATAATTATTAGCGTTTATTAGTGGGGATTTGTATTTGTGTTTATAGCGAACTATCTTATTAATCAGTATACCAGGGCAATGTGTTCCCTGACATTTTGGAAGGGAGGGTGCGATCAGTCGTTGAGTGTCAGTTGGATGAAAACCAGTGTGGTTTCAGACCACAGAGGGGCTGTCAGGATCAGATTTTCTGTATGCGCCAGGTAACTGAAAAATGTTACGAGGGGAATAGACAGTTATGTTTACGTTTCGTAGATTTAGAGAAGGCAAAAGACAGAGTACCGAGGGAAAAGATGTTCGCGGTACTGGAGAAATATGTGATTAAGGGTAGATTATTATAATCAAGCAAAGGTATTTATGTTGACAATTGGGCTGCAAAGAAAACTGATAGTACAATGAGTTCTTTGTTCAAGGTACTTAACAGGGGTTAGACAAGGCTGTATATTTCGACCGTTATTGTTCATAGTTTATAAGGATCATCTATTGGAAGGTATAAAGTGGCAGATTGTGCTGATAGCCTGTATTCTAGAATCATAAAACTTGAAAATATGTGCAATGAGTATGGTATGAAAATTAGTTTTTCCAAGACGATGTCAGCAGGGAAAAAACCTAAATGAACTGAATGTTACATTGTCGGTAGAAAGCTAGAACAGGTAGATGTGTGTTCTCCCAGGGCGGTAGTATATAGTAAGTGAGATTGAATCAAGTTGCAGTACCGAGCTCGATAGCTGCAGTCGCTTAAGTGCGGCCAGTATCCAGTATTCGGGAGATAGTAGCTTCGAACCCCACTGTCGGCAGCCCTGAAGGTGGTTTTTCGTGGTTTCCCATTTTCACCCCAGGCAAATGCTGGGGCTGTACCTTAATTAAGGCCACGGCCGCTTCCTTCCCACTCCTAGACCTTTCCCGTCCCATCGTTACCATAAGACATATCGGTGTCGGTGCGACGTAAAACAAATAGCAACAACAACAACAATCAAGTTGCAGTAAAGTTAATACAATGAGCTCGCAGTTGTGATCAACACATTTCTTCTTCTACCGCTTCTCCCAAACCTGGGGCTTTTCGGGTGCGTACTGTGTAGCGCATGGGGATTTGGCCCTGTTTTACGTCCGAATACCCTTCCCGACGTCAACCCTATATGGAGGGATGTAATCACTATTGCCTGATTCTGTGGTGATTAGTAGTGTAGTCTGTTATCTGAACATGAATAGAAAATTGTTGAAATAAACAAACAGACAGTCCCCGAGCCAGAAGAATTAATCAGACGTGACTGAAATCCCTCACCAAGCCGGGAATTGAACTCGGGACGTTTGAATGGACGGCCTTGACGCTAATCATTCAGGCAAGAAGTCGGACAGATGCGACCAACAGTATTCTGTAAGAAGGAAGTCAGCTCCGGGACCAAACTATCTTTACACCGGTCTGTTTTGATACCAGCTTTGCTTTGCGGGAGTGAAAGCTGGGTGGACTCAGGATATCTTATTAATAAGTTAGAAGTAACAGATATGAATGTAGCGAGAATGATTGCTGGTGAGAATAATGGCAGGAGAATACTAGGAATGGTGAGTTAAAGGCTAAGTTATTAATGGGCTGGATGGATGAATCTGTACGCATAAACCGGCTTCGGTGATGAGGTCATGTGAGGCGAATGGAGGAGGATAGGTTACCTTGGAGTATAATGGACTTGGCCATAGAGGGTAAGAGAAGTAGAGGGAGACCAAGGCGACAATGGTTAGACTCAGTTTCTAATGATTTAAAGAGATATAAAACTAAACGAGGACACAGAACTAGTTACAAATAGAGGAATGTGGCGGCGTTTAGTAAATACACAGATGCTTGCAGACTGAACGCTGAAAGGCATGTCTATAATGAAGATGTATGTATGTCTTGCCTTCTTCTTCTGCTGGTGCTGCTGTCTCTTCGTCGCACAATTAACATGGAGTATTTTATATTGTCGTTCACTTGCAAGTTAGGGTGCGATGACCTGAACAGAATGGAAAGACCTCGAGCTCAGTTTCACTCGTAAGATACAGAAGGTGGTCGCTGAAGCATGTAGAACTTTAGAATTTGTTATAACAAAAGCAAAGCGAAGCAAGTCATATCCTTACAGGTTATTTTCCTCAGCACTTGTTGGGGTAGAGTGGTTAGCTCTACGCCCGGCCGTCTTTAACCCCAGGAACCACACTGGTACTCATTTTTGGTGTAGGCTGAGGGAACCTCAGGGCCATGCGCACCTGCGGAAGTTCATTAATATTGTACCTTAACCAGGAGAGAAATATGTCTGGGCGCTGTTGCTGGCCTACTACCACCCGCGCGTCACGTGTAGGGTACTTTGAGGTTAAACCTACGGTCGTGGTATTGGGTTTGAGGCAGTTGTCGGTCACCTTGCCTCAGGAGAGGATACAGCGGCTTATGATATCCTTCCCGTCCGAATTAGTGCATGCATCCAGGTCACAGTGGTTGCAGCGTCACACTGATAAGTGGGTTGGTACTGGCAAGTTCTTTGTAAATTTGAATCGATTTTCTGATTACCGAAATAACTTCACATAACCTCTCAACACGTGAATTTCTATTTCTGCCTCCTCCGCTTGTGGGTGTTTCAGTATTATGAATTAAAGCACTAATTGCCATTATAACCGGATTTCTCCAATGATACGCCTTACTCCAGGGTGCGAAATCGCGGGGGGGGGGGACTTTTCTCTCCCACAGAAGATTTTATCTCAGCGGTTCCTCCCCACTAAAATTGCCCTGGTGGAGGGATTTTTTAAGTAATGAGGAAAATGTAGAACAAATATTTATTTATTTATTTATTTATTTATTTATTTATTTATTTATTTATTTATTTATTTATTTATTTATTTATTTATTTGTTTGTTTGTTTGTTCGTTTGAAAGTACACAGGCAGTGGGCCCAATACAGTACCTTCTTAACACAACAGTACTTAAAAATGAATACATGTAAGTAAAGATAATACATAATAATATTGTTGAAGATAGTAAAGACAATATATTACATACATACACCATCATTGTAGACTGTTATGCCTTTCAGCATTCAGTCTGAAAGCCTGTATGTATTTACTAAACGTCGCCACAATCCTCGATTTGCAACTAGTGCTGTGGCCTCATTTAGTTCTATACCTCTTATCTTTAAATCGTTAGAAACTGAGTCTAACCATCGTCGTCTTGGTCTACCTCTACTTCTCTTACCCTCCATAACGGAGTCCATTATTCTCCTAGGTAACCTATCCTCCTCCATTCGTCTCACATGATCCCACCACCGAAACCGGTTTATGCGTACAGCTTCGTCCATCGAGTTCATTCGTAACTTAGCCTTTATCTCCTAATTCCGAATATCGTCCGGCCATTGTTCCCACCTGTTTGTACCAGCAATCATTCTCGCTACTTTCATGTCTGTTACTTCTAACTTATTAATAAGATATCCTGAGTCTACACAGCTTTCGCTCCCGTTGGTCTGAAAACAGAACGAAGTAAAAAGAGTTTCGTCCGGGAGCTGACTTCCTTCTTACAGAATACTGTTGATCGCAACTGCGAGCTCACTGCATTAGCTTTACTGCACCTTTTCCATCGAATACGCCTATGGATTCAGTGAAATTGCGCCTAGTTCCAAGTGTTTACTGGTTACTAATATTATTATTGAACTGTGTAGAGACTAACGGAAAAATATATAATTGCCTGCAAGGAATACCTTTCCATTTTTTATCATTCTTGTTATAACAACAGAATTCAAACAAAAGGATTTAAAATTTACATTATTTTGGGGGAGGGGGTAATTTAGTTACAGGGGAATTATACAGGGTGTATTCGTGATGATATTACAAACTTTCAGGGATGATGGACGACGGCAAATGGGTCAATTTGAGATAAAGAACCATATTCTGGAAACTTAAGCAAAATTCTACTCATTTAAGCCCGTTTACCTGCACAAGATTCACAAGCTGCTCCATTTACAACAAATGTTCGAAATGGCGTCCCCCTGCATGGCATCGTCACACAAAGTTCTGTCCTACCGGTGCGAATATCCCCGGTGTCGTTTCAGTCTCGGCAGGTGTCTCATACACGAGGTGTTTCACATGGTCCCACAAGTGGTGTGAGATCAGTTGAGTGAGCGGGCCTCGAAACAGAACCTCCTCTTCTTTCCACTTTGCAGGTGTTCACGAACCCTCAATCCAAAGTGAGGTGGGGATCCATCATGTTGGAACCACATCCGTTGGCGAAGGGCAAGTGGAACGTGGGCAGTACATCCAAATACAGTAGAGACAATACGCGACACTTACGGATTTAGCCTCGCTAAAATGGGAGACAATTCGACGGTGGCGCTCCTAGTGACTTGACCTGAACAAATCGCGCTAAATTCAAATATCAATGGAAATGTATATACGGAAATGGATAAATAAATTACGTCTAGAAAGAAAGTGGTATTGAGATATTAACTTCGAAGTTGCTAAAGCAATTCTGGATAAATGAATGAAGAATTATTTAAAAGGTTATTATTCAAAGACTGAAATTAGACACATAAACAAGATATGAAATGGGCTCCTGTGAAATGGCTTGATCTTTCATTTATGCATTACTTTTTTAGCTTTAGCATCCCTGCCTGAACTTTTACGGTTGGATCTATCTTTTTTCTCATTTAGAAAATATTGTATCATCACATTAAGACACTTGTCAATAAAAATATCGGCACATTCCTTACACACATGATGCAATGAATTAACATTTAAAAGCTGGACAATTTTCCTCTTAACATGAAGCCTACTAACAGAAAGAAAATCTATAAAATTCCGGCTTTAATCTGAGAAGAGGGATTAAAGAAAGAAAAGTATGAAAATGTTGTCGATAGTGATGCTTTGAGGAATATTTACGTACAATTAGAGTAAAAATGTAACATACCCTTGGCTGTATAGTCGAGGATTTTTAAAGTCGCTGGCCTGGAAATGATCTGAACAGATCTTATAATTCTTATACAAGCGTAACGTCCCTTCTTTCTTGTACACTTTATCCAAATCTCTTCTGTGACGTTTCAAAACCCACAGATCACACCTACAACAACACATCGGTATTGAAGGTTAAGTGCTACACTATACAATAAAATATGCGTATTACATTTTAAGCCTGTTAAAACATGGGTCGAGCAGGTCAGAAGATTATGAAGTACTATAAAGATCTCTGTCACTGGAAGAATATATATGCAAACACAATATCACTTACATGTTCTTGTCACGAGGGAACCTGAAGAACGACCGCGCATATATCTCTACTTCGTAATTACTGCAGCCAAACACAGCATATACCTTTCCCCTCATGTTGAGAGGAGATATCAAGGAATGACACACGCTACTATTTAATTATGTCAACTCACTGAAAACGCATAAATAACACCAAAAACTTCACACAAAAATACATGTGCTCCTATGAGAGAATCAGTACTGTTCAGGTCTATCCGCTAGAGTGAGCTCCAGTAGCTGTCCCTCGATATATCGCTCAGTGTCGCGTATTGTCTCTACTGTATTTGGTACATCTCTGACCATACACTGCTGCATTTAGGCGGGAAGGAAGAAGAAACGGACCTACTACGTAATAATTGATTATGCCTGCCCACATGTTGACTGAAGGTTTGTGCTGATGGCTCTTCACAACTGTAGCGCAGGGATTCTCATCGGCCCAATCATGACTATTGTGACTATTTAGCATTCCGTCTCTAGTGAAATTGGTTTCATGTGTCAAAAACACATAACACAGGGAAGTGAGGACCAACTGCAAGGCGTTGCAAGACCCATTGGATGAGCACGACTCGAGGTGCGAAGTCAGCAGGACTCAAATCCTGCCTTTCTGTGGATGGTAGAGGTGTATCTGCATTTCATGTGCAACTGCTCGAGTGCTGATGGCAGGCGCCTCATCCACGCGAGCAAAAACTGAATCTTTTAACTCGGGTATCTGTGTAATTTGTCGTCTTCCTCGGTCAATGCACTGTGGTACCAATTGCCCTGTTTCACTTAATCTTTGGAATATGTTACGGAGGTACCCGTGGTAGGCGGAGGTGAAAGAAGGTGCGGGCTGGAATAGTTCTCAACTACAAAATTAAAGTTAATTTAAAACTTTAACAAAGGTTATATTTTCTTTTCAAAATCAACAAATAACAGAGTATAACAGGTACCAAGTAGCAGATCAACAAATTAAGAAATTAGAATTACAGTTCGTTACATGATTTGGGCTTCGAGCCCCAAGTATAATTTCTGAGCTCTCAGCTCACAACCACAAGTTACCGAAGGGCAGAAAAACCCCTAATTGCATGGAGCACTCGCTACCAACATTTAACCTCAAGCCTTCCAGAGGCACCTTTACCACAACACCATAAAGAGCTGACCCGCTCTCGCTCTTTTAAGCCTATAAAGGCAATAACAGACTTTTACACCACCTGCCAGCAAGGCATAATAAAGAAACAGGGGTATCTCGTACCCAATCTACTGGGCCTTAGTGTGCAAGAACTAGGTTAATATAAATGGCCCAAAACAAAAGGATGGAGGCGTGAATTTGCACTCCCAAATCTACATTTTAAAACCTAAGTGGCTCTAGGCCCATACACTGGGACTAATCCCAAACTAGGGAGGTGACTCGTATGGGAAAACTTTAATACATTAAGGAAGAGAAGAAACGGTTATGAAAACGTAGTCACCTCAATTTCAAAATGAAGGAGAGCTCGAGAGGGTAAGGCACTCTCTATCCCCGCTTTACAGTAAAAGAGATTTGTAGTTTTTACATAGACTGAAAAGGAATTTA
This sequence comes from Anabrus simplex, assembly GCF_040414725.1. Taxonomy (NCBI): domain Eukaryota; kingdom Metazoa; phylum Arthropoda; class Insecta; order Orthoptera; family Tettigoniidae; genus Anabrus; species Anabrus simplex. The sequence continues at coordinate 6,198,325 of NC_090276.1, read as the reverse complement.
CATTTTAAAGAGATGGGTTACATATTAAAGGTTTCGAACCCTCCCCGAGAGTTAGACTGCTGAGCTAGCAAGAAATAAAGATGTTAAAAGGCCATTACCTTGATGAAGAACTGCTGTCTGAAGAACGAGGCGCTTCCCGCCCCCTGCTACATATTCACACACCGAGTAAGATGTTATACGAGTGGCCCGGAGACAAGAAAATCAGCAATTTTTATACCCTCGCGGGAAATTCGAGACGTTTCAGGGGTAATTAAGACCCGCCCTCTTAACTTTATTGGATAGCTTAGAGCTACATATCCATATCGAAGAAGACATACATGATTGGCTGAGAATTAATTAAAGAAATTCGGGATTGGCTAAGTTCAAACCTGGCGGAAGGAAGGATTAATATTGCCAACCCAAAAATAAAAGAACAAAATTTAGTAAAAACAACAACTTTTGAATACAAAATTTCTTCAAGAAGGTTCATTCCTTTGCACCAGAGTGCATGATCATAGTTCTTTGTAGAGACATCTGGTAGAGAACGTCCACACTTCTTGATCAATGACAAACACAAACACATCAAAATTCACACAGAGCCATCTTCTGAGAAAGTGTTGAGTTAATACAGTTTTTTAAAGTTCAAGCTTTCTCCTGTAGAGGAGTTTCAATTGGCGCACTATTTGAACTAGCGGCGTGGAGGTGTACCGGCCGGTACAGAATATTTGTGGAAAGATAGTGTGAACCGGATGTTTCCTACGTGGATATTTGGTCCTGTGCAACCGTTCGGCTCCATGGCTAAATGGTTAGCCTTTGGCCACAGGGGTGTCGGGATCGAATGCGATA